>NC_092563.1:4947500-5045000 GCF_037975245.1 Apostichopus japonicus | reverse complement strand
TGATGTCACTCTTGCGTTGAAAATAGTCTAGTTCATACGTAAAAATCAAAACAAAATGAATAAAAAAAAAACTTACAAAGATGCAGTCAGGTTGCATAATACAATAGCCCGAGGGAAGTAAATTCCCAGCAATGACGTCACAGCGAACACCTGTGAGAAAAGAGGACGATTGTTTATCCCGTCTTTCTCTGTTCAACTGATTGGATTAATAGACATGGAAAGCCGTTTGAGCACAAATCCAAATTCTAGTTTAAATAGTAGTTTTGATGGATTTTTTTATCTTTTTTCATGCTTTGTTTTGTTTTCCTGGTTGTGTTTTCCACGCGAGCTTTACATTGTTGATTTCTTTCTGATGTTTACACAAGTAAATATGTTCTTCTAGTTGGTTTGCTAGAATTTACCGAAATATCTAGTTTAGAAATTCTTTCAATATGGTTTATAGAACAAAATAAAAATATTTTCACCATGACAACTGTTTATGTTGTGTGCAAGTATTCCTAAATTATAGGCAGAACTTCAAAAGACCCTCTCAGGGTCCAATAATTTGTGGAGTAAATAACTAAATAATGAGACAATGAAGTAATGAAAAATGTGACCTACTTTCTCGACCCCGTTCCCCCTCCTCGACTCATCGCCTTACCCTTTACTATGCCCGTTTGTACTCAGTACGTTTGCTATATATAAATATATATTTAAAAAAATACATCGCGAGGATTTTACAGTTGGTTTTGAGGGCAGTATTCACTTTTCTCACTTAGAGACCCTCCTACTATAGGGTCTCTATTCTCACTTACCGGATATATGCCGATGATCCACACTAAACTGGTAGCTTCCTCTCCGTGTGGAATTTTTCTCGCTATGAAGACACAAGCTTCCAGAAAACTCACAAACAAGATGATTGTTCCCGCAGTAAGTATGGCAAAACCAACTTTCAAAGCAACATTTTCTTGGACATCTAAAGAATTTAAATAAACTTATATCATATATTGTAATTATTCATTTTTGTGTTCTAAAAACAAAACAAAATAATAATAAGGAAGCTCAAACGTTTGTTGATCAGATCAATGGACGAAATATCAGAAGTGAATGTGTCTATTTCTTGTCACAAAACAAATTGATGTGCTTGTTCTGGGTGTGTATGTATATAAATAAATATATATATATATATATATTTCGTGTTATACTTGTCGTGTAGTTTTGTTTTGATCCACAACTGTAAGAAATCTTGAATACGTCACCTTGCCACACTTCCGCTGACGAGGGGTCCGTCGTGGGGCAATCGGGATCACTGACATTAAACACCCAGTTGATGGTTGCTAACGGCAGCGGCGTTTCAGTACCCTCCAACAGCATGGACGTCATTATCACACATGGGTATGAGATTCACATCAAGAATAAACTTTCTCTTGCAAAGGAAATGTGTCAATTCGGCGGCCTGGAGACTGTTTGACAGAAACAATAGAATGGATTATAAGTAGTGTGTCTGACCATAACAAACACATGCCCGAACTCATGGGTTATGACCACCCTCCCCTTGTCCGCCCCCCCCCCCACCTCCAAATTTCACGCATTTTCTGGGTAGATAATTGTCTTTCTCGCTGCGAGGTTTCTTTATCACCAACTGCGTCAAATGTCACAAAACAAATTGATATGGCTGCAAAATATAACACCATTTTTGCATTTAGGTACCCTTAATTATACAGAAATAGACGACCACCCCGCCCCCCCCCCCGTCCCCTTCAGCTAGGATAATGATCAATAATCAGGTCCCCATCGTTCAGTAAACGCACCCCCTCCTCTCCCCATAGAAAATCCTGCGCACTGACAATTCAGCGTAAGTCGTTGGGTTGTACCAGAGCACCCGATTTTGACAGTTTACCTCTTACCCTTCTCCCCACCCCAACCTACCCCCGCCCCTCTACCAGTTTCCATCTATCCATCTTTTCTACATTCTACATAATTTTAGACTGGGCTGAGCTGGATGGGAAGTAAACATCAAAATATCAAATTTACAAAGAAAGACTGGACCATATAACATACGACAGATTTGTCCAAATTATATAAAATCAGTTCATAGCGAACAAAATGTAAAATTTAGCCCTGAAGATAAGCAAAATATTTCACCCCGCGGTGGGAAGTGCACTATTTCGGTTACATGTAACTCAAAGTGCACCTTATACCAGTCGTCTTATGTAGACATCTTTGAAGCTGCAGTTTTATTTTACCTTGGCTAAGCCTCTTCAAAGACCGTACTTTCAGAAAGTGACTTGATAATTTTTTTGTTTGCTATTTCCCGCCTAAATAGAAATAGATCCTTGTTTACTTTCAACTTCTATTGTATTGTGCAAACACACAGAAAATTAAACAGAATTGAAAACAATACAGATTTAATTTATACGCCCTCCACCTTAGCCCCCCCCCCCCCCCTAGCAGACGTCTCATAGTGAGTTTGGTCTTTACCGATTCGATAGAGTTGTTATATACACACAAAAAAGGCCTGCATTATTTCCTTTAGTTATTCCACCCTTTACGAGTTTTTCAAATATTTATATTAAATAAGATCATGTCAATATTGAAAGGGGTCCCTCTTTAATTTGTAGTGGTACTGCATGGTCTATATCATACTACACACATAATCGACAAATACATTTGAAGATGTACATCCCAGAGCGGACTAACGGTGATATGGGCATTGACACCCCTCCCCACCCTTTCCCTCCCCCTCTCCACATTCTCATTGAAGAATGAACCGGACATCTTCTAACATAATTGGGTGTTAAGCAAGGGTGTGGATTATAACGTTTTCAGTGGGGAAGGGGGAGGTGTAGCTCGATTTCGAAACAAACTAGCTTTCTAAGACCGAATGAAGAGATTGAATGTGTAGGGGCAACATTAACGACGGGAAAGGGAAATCGACTTTTATGTTTGATGATTGAGATAGTCAAACTATATATATATTAAAGAGAAACAGTTTCCACATTGTTTATAAAAATATCCATCGCAACAAATAAATAAATAAATAAACAAAACACAAATCATCGCAATATCGTGTCCCTTTACTCGATATATTGTTGATGATTACAACCTATTTGGCGGGCGACTAACACCTCTCTTACTTACAGGAAGTGGCTGATCTGTGATGTCATTATGGTTTATGATGTTTAAGAGCTTTACTTTCATTCCTATTACATAATCTTCTTGTTGCTTTATCCATAAAGTGAGTGATGCATTTGGAACTATTGATTACCTATCAATGTTCTTTTTTCTTGTATTTAGAAGTTTCATAAAAAATACATTTTTGGGGGGGAAAAATAAGATTCACTATGTGGATAAATAATTTAAGTTTTTAAATCGAAAACTATATAATTAAAAAATATATACAGCGCTCAATTGACTCCGTTGTTGAGATCCTGTACTCTTCAGCTGTTACATATATATACTTGTTAACCTCCTAGATGTAACCGAAACAAAAACGTTAAAGGAGAACTTACCTCTCACATGCTCTCCATAGCTTTAAATATTCTCGAACAATAAATATGCAGCGTTAAAAATATGTAACTTAATTTTAGTACTGTTTGAATCATCAACTTTTAGTCGGTCGTCTCCCAGGAAGTTATATGTTTCAGGAATCCCGTATATAGGTTTTAAACGCAGTGTGTACGAAGTCAGTGACTAAAACACACCTCAACGTAAACAATTAAAGGCTGTACGGTATATATACTGTGGCCATTGTGTTGTAATTAAAGTTCAGTTCAAAGACTTTGAACGTTAGAGTTAAAAGTTTCTTATTTACATAAACACCGAGGTATTTGTTTGCCTAATTTAACAGTAAACACGTACTGCGACAGTAAGTATATTGGTTGATAAACAGTGTAGCTTAGAACGGCCAAGTAATTCCTGCAGTTCTATATGGGACATAATAGTTCAGTTTCTCCATGATATTGTCTTTTTTTTTTTTTTTCCCTTTTTTTTTTGTGTCTCATAAAATAAATGGTTAATTAGCGCGAGTAAAATGACAAGTTGTAATCAATTCTTAAAATTTCGTCGTCGTCCGGAGATATTTGCATATCACATGTAAAAAAAAAACTTTCCATAGATCTTTAAAGTTTGGGATTTTTCTACAGACAGCTTTTGGAATGAAATTTGACCAGTCAAACCGATACAATATTACCCCGATAACTTGAGCGAGTAGGAGTACTCACTAGTATGCAATGCAAGTAGGCCTATATAATGATGAGCTTGAGTACGACGAGTATACTAGGCTCTATGTGACGAGTATGGGTCCTTAAACTTGCTCTTGTATCCGCTCTAAATTTCCAAAAGACACAGAGTACGAGAAAATAACCATTTCGTGGGCAAGTATAGGAGTACTCGCTAGTACAAGTATAGGCCTATATAATCATGAGTTTGAGTGCGACGAGTTTACTAGGCGCGGATGGGTACTTAAACTTGCAATAGTATCTTTCCTAATTTTTCAAAATGCTCTCAAGTTTTAAGTACGAGCCCGACGTCTCACTCGATTTAATGATTTAATGAGACACAAACCATTGTACTATCCGAGTAATCATGATCCCATATTTACCTTAACTACAATTCTAGGTTCCAAATTGATGTTTCTTCATTCGTCCAAGACTTTGGCAAAACCTCAAAGTCACCGCGCCATCACTTTACAAGCCATTCCTGACTTCCGTTTGAACGGTTGCAACGTCTAAGTTAATATACTGTAGGTTTTAGGGTTGGATCTCGTGTTTCATGCTATAAAACATGTCGTGTAATTGGGTCTAATTTCGTCTCTCGTAGCAAGGTTGGCAGATCCCGTAGCACAAGTTTTGCAAGTCGTGGGGGAAATGACGGCCAACAGGTAGTATGGCGTAATATGGAGTAATAATCAATTAATATTTAATGGAGTGTTAGCTCAGTGGTTAACGCCGATGCCTTTCAATCATAAGGTCCCCGGTTCGAGTCACTCCCAGATTAATGTATGTCGTCCAGTTACAGAGTTATTGACAATTAACAATTCATAATCATGGACGTTAAATATGAATGTGAGAGACTGACTTCGGTCAGCTTGCGGCTTTGATAAGCCAATTAGGCTTCTTCGCGAGTTCCTGCTTGCAGGAGGATCTAATATACATACATAGCCTACATACATACATACAATATTTGATATGTACTTTTGTCACACACGGCGCCTCATACACCGTTATGCGTCTTTTTATCGGTATCGCCAACGAGGTAAATGCAACGAGGTAAATGAATCTGGAGAAACTATCACACAGTAAATACGCGCGTACGCGCGTACCATGTATGGAGGGTCATGTGATGTGTTCCAGGGTGGTACTAATATACTACTCTCCCTATTACGCATGATGATTTCACCCAACTAGTACGTAAATGTGTTTGCGTGCTTAGAGCAGCAGACGACACCCGTTACCTAGCAATAACCGTGCCTGTAGCCTAACGTGATAGCTATATTCCCGTCGAGCAGCATTAGGCTCTGTTCCATGGAGAATACCGTGGTTGCACTGAACTAAACATTTCCCCACATTTCCCATTTCTACATTCACTTATAGCGTGTAGTAATAACGTTTGGCCATATGAGACAAAGCTTGCCCCTAGAGCTGTATTAATAAGTAAGATTATGTAGAAAGCCTGCCTTCATTCAAGAGAATAAGGTTGAACGTTAGCATATTAGCACTATTTCGTAGGCCTGAAGTACCAGTACCTTCTTATGCCGCTAGTTTCCATGTCCGAACCGACCAATCTTTCACGAAGTCACTAAGACTGTTCTCGAACTGCTACAGAGAAATATCAGTATAGTACCACCCTGGAACACATCACATGACCCTCCATACATGGTACGCGCGCACCCAATTGACATGAATCCTCCAGATTCATTTACCTCGTTGGGTAAATGAATCTGGAGGATTCATGTCAATTGGGTGCGCGCGTACCATGTATGGAGGGTCATGTGATGTGTTCCAGGGTGGTACTATACTGATATTTCTCTGTAGCAGTTCGAGAACAGTGTTAGTGATTTCGTGAAAGATTGGTCGGTTCGGACATGGGAACTAACGGCATAAGAAGGTACTGGTACTTCAGGCCTACGAAATAGTGTTAATATGCTAACGTTCAACCTTATTCTCTTGAATGAAGGCAGGCTTTCTACATAATCTTACTTATTAATACAGCTCTAGGGGCAAGTTTTGTCTCATATGGCCTAACGTTATTACTATACGCTATAAGTGGATGTAGAAATGGGAAATGTGGGGAAATGTTTAGTTCAGTGCAACTCACTGATCTACACTAACTCAGTGGTGCAACTACGGAATTCTCCATGGAACAGAGCCTAATGCTGCTCAACGGGAATATAGCTATCACGTTAGGCTACAGGCACGGTTATTGCTAGGTAACGGGTGTCGTCTGCTGCCCTAAGCACGCAAACACATTTACGTACTAGTTGGGTGAAATCATCATGCGTAATAGGGAGAGTAGTATATTAGTACCACCCTGGAACACATCACATGACCCTCCATACATGGTACGCGCGTACGCGCGTATTTACTGTGTGATAGTTTCTCCAGATTCATTTACCTCGTTGGGTATCGCGCGTTCACTAAAATAGATGGCGCTACTAAAGTAAGTCCTTCCAAGCAAAAATGATTCTCTCTTGGAAATGTGCAAAGCCGTATATATACGGCTATGGAAATGTGCTTTGTAGGCTTCCGTATAAGTTGGTACTACTACTATCTGTATACGTTGTTCGACCAGGAGGGTCACTTTGAAATTTGAATTTCTCAGTCCGAAATTTCAAATTGACATATATTTCGGTAATTTGTAAATGTTTACCGGCTAGATCTTTGGTAGGGTTTTTCATTTTGTTAGTAGAACGATGATTCAGGTTTGAACTATTCTGTTTCTACAAGAGTGAAGATCTTTGCAAGTCCCGACAGGGAGGCAGGCCAGTTGACACAAAGGTGTAAAGTATAGGTCAGATGCGGTGGTGTGATTCACTGGTGGGTCAAATGAGCTGACCATGGCATCGAAATCACCCCCACGACTAAACGTATGAAGTTATCTATCGGACTTGAAATTACATCAATAACCAAATTTATGAAAACAACTCATAAATGTATACAAACTGTTTATGTTGAGAAAAATTATTCAAATTAGAAACAAAATGAAATAAAGTAGTTCACTTGAAACAAAAACTTCCTCGTTGGAGAAACTGTAATTGTTCATTTTTTTTTCCTGAAAATGAATATGGACTTGATAAATTAATATGGCTCATAAATTAAAACACCCAAAAAACAACGCCAGAAGTTACATAAATATGTTTTGGACATGTAACTGAAATATTTGTTGTTGCTTTTAAACCGTATTATTTACGTTCTATATCGGGAACTAAGCAAGTGTTCAAAGGGAACATATCTCTAAAAGCAACGGCGGTATATATTACAAATTAATGGCACTTAGCAACTTCCGTATTTTTGTTCTAACTTTTCCCGCCAGTTTTGTCTTGTGACGCTGTGTACAGTGCGTGTATTACAACTCTGTGTGTATTGCGAATGGAAAAAGTTGTTTACCAACCTGCCTGAACATGTTCGCTCACAGTAGCATATAGCTGATTACATAGGTTTACGTACATGTACATGGAATAGCCTGCTTGCGCAAAGTACCAGAGACTATGTCAACTTGTCGTACGACTGCATTGTTTTGGCTGTTAATCTGTCCATTACAGTATCGGAATAACGTAGACTTAACGACAAGGAATTGGTCAATTTTTTCGTGAATTTTCTCTGTGGAATCAGATCCTTCATCGATTTTTCAAAATAAAAATGTTTATTTACCGGTAACGTTAATGTGGCTTGCCTAACGTTACTTCTGCTATGGCTCACAGTTACCCTAAATAAGCCTAGCCCTAGCATAATCTAGCATTGCATCACTTACTTATTTTACTAGCCTAAGTCTAGCTAGGTAGTGCTATAGTAATACTAATACTAATGGCTCGTATTTCGTAACACAGCTTTGAGTATGAAAGATATAATAGAAGTCGATGTTGTAATAACAAACATACGACTGTAGCAGTACCGCTAAATTACAAGCCAACTAGGCTAGCCAGACAGCACTGAACTAGCCTAACATCAATCCCCTTTCTTTGACTGGTGTGGAAACCAGCAGTCTGTGCAGTTTAGCTTTACCTAAGCCTAGCATTTGTTAGGCTAGGCCTATGACTCAAGTTTTTGAGAGTTCAAAGATATGTGAAATGGAGATCCAAGCGACAGACAAGCAGCAATTTGACGATCTTTGTCGAGAACTGAATTTAGATGATGCTACAGCCAAGAAAGCGTGGGATTCATATGAGACCATCTCAGTCAACTATACCTTAGAGGTAAGATATAATTCACAGTATAAGCCTTAGGAAGTTAGGGTAGTGTAAAACAAGTTGTAACTATCCCCAATATCGGTTTGGCCGATATCCAATATTTCAGTCCTAATATTGGCCCGGTACATAAAGTATCAAAATTGTAATCGGCTGTGATTATTATCATTTGCACAACTGCACTTAAGTATAACTCTCATTTACCGAATCACTTTAGTAAATTTTTAAAAAGAAAATTTGTATGTATTCTATAGCACTAATGTTAGCCCTAACCTCCTTTTAAATGAACAATCATATTCCCTACCAAGTTGATATGCATTATTGGGGGGAGGGGGGGGGGGGACACAAGCCTATCCTTCCTGTTGTATGATTTGTTTTTCTATTTGACCAACTACATTCCACACTTAGGCTGTTGTCATATGGAGCCATGAATTTCTTGAAAAAATTATTAAAATATGACATCGTGCAATGAATAAAACTGTAGAAAAGACATGAGCTTATCCTATCTAAGAAATTTTGCTACCCCTTGTGGTTACCCTGCATTACCAAAATGAAAACATTTTCTTCAATTTGTTTAAATTTATTTAAAAAAAAAATTGTATGTGTTTCGTGTTTGAAATGTTCGTTAAGCAACCGGCGAAAAATTGTGATATGCAAACTTGATTTTGAAAATCAATTGTCGCCAATGAGGCTAAATTTTGTTGATACCGATACGCTGCCACTATTACAAATATAGGCCCATATCGATATCGCAAACGATTATCGGCCCAACACTAGTTTAGGCTTTGTAATATTCTAAGCCAATACTGACCACGCTGTACTTTTCTTTAGCCCAGCTCAGTTTCATTAGCCTAATTCCACTTCCAAACATGCTTGCATAGGCCTAACTCAGAATTTGTTAGCCAAGGCCTACATAGGCCTAGGGATAGCATGGCCTAACTACATAGTTGGCAATCTCACTTAAATAAAAGTTAATGCCATGATTATGCCATGCCAAGTTAATGCCATGATTAATGCCATCATATTACGGTTACTGTATACACAAATCATAACAGTAGGGCATTAACTTACGTTCGTCCTCATAATCTGTATAATATACACAAATCATAACAGTAGGGCATTAACTTACATCCCCCCTCATAATATGGTAACTGTATACACAAATCAAAAAAGTAGGACCTTTTTGTCACATTTTTCGCCACGAACCAAGCACATACTGATACTAACATAGGTCTGTATATAAATATGACAGTGACCATAATAAAAAAAAAGTATGATTTAGTCAACTAATTTTGCATACGGAACACTGAAAAATCGCATTCCTTCAAACACCAGAGCTGTATAAGTTTGCACAGTGCTTTTGTGACTGGTTTGGGATTCAACTATTATACCAGATCTAGTGTGTTTCATTTGTTAATATTCTCCCCCTCCCCCCCCCCCCCTGCACGCTGTTGTGCTACTCTGGTTTTGTCTGTGGAAGTTCCCCAGCAGTGTACAACATGTGTATCAGATACTAATATTGCTTGCGGAGCCAGTTTACAGCAGAGTACTGTCAGCCTTTCTTGTTTTCCTGATGACATCACATTTCTTTTATCACTGGTGTAGGGTGATTGCCTAACATGGCTTACCTGTGCAGTTTACGCTGCCTCAAGGCAGACCATCACCCCCACCGTTTGCAACGGGACAATGGAAGGCAACTGTACGTCATTGACCAGGCTCCTGAAGTATTCAAATTTAAGGTAGGTAAATTAACTTATAAAAGGGTGGAAAATTGGCTTTCAAATCAAATTAATGCAGTATTTTAAGGTGCTTAGGCTGAAAGGCCCAAATAGTTACAGAGAATATGCAATTAAGTGAGGTTTTGTTGTTTTTAGCGATATTCCAATTAGTTATTTCAATTTTTTAGGGTTGTGACTACAAAGTTTTCATGCATCTTAGGCAATATGGCTTCTTCTTTATTTTTTTTTAAGCCCTGCATCCAAATTGGAATCGACCTACGTAGCTGTTGGGAAATCACATTCCCCATGAGTTTAAATGATGCATGTTTCAATCAATCAGGTCTCCAAACTTCAGGCTGTTTTGAATAATTGGCAAAATGCCAGTATATTTTGCCATTTGCCAGTACTTGTGCACACTTTTCCGTCAGCAGACATAAATATCAAGACAAGATTAAGTCCGGCAATAATCGTCAGTAAAAGAAAGTAAAAAAACAAACATGCTATTTCCGTACCTAGGGTAATCCCTATATCACTGCTCATTATCAGCAGCTATTTTTGGGCTGTATTACACAGTCACTGATGTGTGTCATTCAGGATAATGTCAGTGTGAACTTGATTTTAGATTAACCAGTAGTTTTTTTAAGCACTTACTGCAAATTTTTAGCAAGTGGTCAAAATTTATTAGATTCTAGGACAATCTAATGTTTGTTGTTACTGCACATAATTAGATGTTTTGATATCAAAAACTTATCAAGGAAGTTTAGGGTACACTGAAAGGGCTAATTGATCCAGTATTTGGATTTATTTTTGTGTAGCAGTTTTGAAGTCTCTTATAAAGAAAAACAAAGTATTGTTCCTGTTTGAAAAACTGCAATTGGTCATTGTTCTTTTACAGCCATATTGACCATTTTGCATTGTGTTACTGGATATGTTACTCCATGCTGAATTGCTGATTGGTCAGGGCATAGTATGAGGTACAGTATTGCATAGCACTGCACTGCTACACAACTGTATTGATGAGTAATGTGTGTTTGTACTCAAAGCCAACCATAGTAGTTGATGTACAGTGTGTTAGGGAGAAAAAAACAGCAAAAACTGAAAGCTGTTAATACAACACAAATTGTAAACACAGAAATCCCTGGTAGTGTTTTTGTCAGTTTTCTTTAATTAACATAGGAACCCATATTTTTAAAGGAAATTTTGTAGCCCTACAAATGATTCAACGATGGGGTAACGGGTTCCTGTCTCTCGTCTTTTCAGTCTTGTCCAGTTTTTCTCCAAGATGAAGAATTGGTCAGACATGGCGAATTTACCGCGGAACGTCTGCGATAAAGTGGACAGGCTCGAGCGGAACTTTGCCGTCTCGACGGTCATCTTCAGGAAATTTGAACCGATCTTCAAGAGCATCTTTAATTTCAAGTCAGAGGACCCGAGACCGCCCAGAAGCCGCAAGCAGAGGTAAACAGTTTAATTCCGTATGTACAGAGAATCCAGGGCTAGGCTAAACCGAGGGCACTGACTACTGTACAAATTGATGCCCCTATGCCCCATACCGGTTGCCTTAATTTCTCAGAAAAAAGTCTGCACTGGCAGAGAAGCATCAATTGTCATGCTCCTTCAGTTAAATTGCCTTCTAAGGTGCCCTCATAATTCATCCGATCGTAAAGCATTAAAAAAATATCAGACTAAATCACAATTCAGAGTTGGTCAGAAAAGTGCAACAGTTTTTTTTTCCTCGGCAGGAAAACGAAACAACAGCTGCAGGAAACATAAAGATTTAAATCAAACAGTTTAGACACAATCTCGTGAATGTTCCCGCTTTTCTGTCATTTCTATTCTCACGCTGTGAAAGAAAAATAAATTCCGAATTCGAATATTTGAAAGTTGCCTCGGTGCGGCCCTGCGGTTCCATCGAAAGTCCAAGACAAATTTTGAACTTGCCTTAAAGGCATTGCTCTGCCCTTCTTGATCATGAACAAAAGCCGTCATAATTTTGCACGATTTTCTAACATTTAGTTCTTTTAGTTCATTTATTTAATCTGGTTCACTGTTCTTCTCGATGATTGTACCATCAATCTAGTGTTCATTCACTTTTTTTTTTTTCTTGTTTCTAACTTCAAGCCAAATAACCCAATTCAAGAAGAAAAAAAAAAACAGGGAGATTAAAGTCAAATGTCGACATATGAGGCAAGAATGCGAGAAAACCCAAGAGTTATCCCGACTTTACAGACTTAACTGAAATCACTTTCTACAAATTTATCGAGTTGTCACATATTATTGTAAGTGCTTTTTGTGCCTGATACATACTGTACGTCAGTCAGAATGCCTTAAAAACCTTGTGCTTTTCGAAAAAGTCAAATTGTGGGCTTGTGAACGGCTTTGTGTGTCAGAACCGTACAATTTTTAATATTCAATATTTTTATTCTCATTCTCTTTTCTTCAGACGGCCACCGTGTTCTTACTCTGAAGTATTTGCGTTCTGCTGGGATTTATTTGTGCTGGCTAAAGGTAAGATTAATTTTCTAAAAGTTGATGCATTCTTGGTTGTAATACATCTGGGTGAATATGGAGGTTGGGGGAGGGGGGGGGGGGGAGGGTACTATAATTGTACAAACCCATCCATCATTGTTCTTCTTTGTGATTGAGATAATAGTCATGAACAACTTCCTCAAACAGCTTTGAAAAACTTCAAATGTGCAGGATTTGCATAGCAAAGTTGCTAGTGTTTATCTTGTGTACAGTTTTATGAAACATTAATATTAATAAGGTTCTTTGTGTAACACTTAAAAAAAAAAAACATTTTGAGAGCTGAATAAAGCCTGCGGTACTTGAAGTTAAAGAATTTATATAGTAAAACCCTTCAAAAGTACAGTTTTGACAGATCCAATGTTGTATATCTATGTAACATGTAGTTTGTTCTCCATGAGTGTTGTTAATATGTAATATGTAATATCTTCACGAAAGGAATGTAAACAAAAACAAAACCACTTGAGGCAAACAGAACGATAATTTGCATTTTTTTCGATGACTCAGTGCCAATGTTTGCCAAGATACATTTCTATGCAAGTTAAGGAAATGCTTAGTACTTTACATGTTGTGATAATGTCGTCAATTGTACACACCAGGTTACGATATCTCTCTGTGGAAATAACCTTTGTAACAAAATAAAATAGCCTTAAAATTTCTTAGTGAACTATTAATGTGACTTCACTGTGTTTATTTTCAGGATGTTTTTTTGTTGAAAGCCCAGAACATTCTCCTTCAAAGAGATGCAGCAATATATAATAAAACATTGTTACAAGACCATCCAAAAAATTGTCACCTTTTCTTTAAAAACAATTTTCACAGTACAAGTTTGATCATTTTCTTGTCAAGTTGTGTAAATTCAGCACAAACCAAAAACATCTGTATAAAAGTTAATCCTATCAGATGAAAAATGAAATAATAAAGCTGAATTTTTTACTTGATTCTTCGCAGGTAACTTTCCAGCAATTAGTGATGACTTGGTGAACTCATATCACCTTCTTCTTTGCTGTGTGGACCTCCTCTTTGCCAACGCGGTGATTGCGCGCAGGAAAAACTTGCTTCGTGCAGAGTTTGAAGGTAATTAAATGTATAAGGTTTTAGGTCTGTAAACTGAGGAACAAAATGTTGGAAAATGGAAGTCACTAAAGAATAATAATCTTTAAACTAGAGCTTGTTTTTTGTTGTTTCACTTAGTTCAATGTATTACCTCTTATAGCAGGTGAATGAGAGAGTGGGGCGGGGGGGGGGGGGGGAGTTGTTTGAGCCACTTGACTGTTGAAATTTAGTGACCTGTTGACAGAACTGGAGCTTGATTTGAGAGATATAAAAGTGTAACTTGCAATGTTTTCTACAAAACGTTTTTGCTGCATGTATGTTTAATGTAAGTACAACACAAAAGTGTATGTTTAATGTAATACGACACTTAAATGTTACCACACAAAACATTGCACGTTTAATCTAACTTGACAAATCTCCGTTTTGAAGTGACCATGCCTTTGAATGTCCTTAAAGATTATCTAACACAAGAAACCTTTTCTCCCATATGGAAACATTTTATGCATGAACACTAAAAATGTTAAGCTTTTTTTTTTTAATTTTTTTTCAGTTTTTGTTTTTGTTTTTAAAATTAGTTTTAAGTTGCATGGCATAAATTTTCTTAAATCTGTTTGTCTCCCGTCTACCCGCAGGCCTCCCTCCCGGGTTCCTCACAGACAGTATGGACCTTCAGAATGATAGTCCACCGTGTATCATCGACCACCTCTGTAGCGTCTTCGAGGGTCTAGTCTTAGAAGCCAAACAGATCAAGGAACACTTCTGGAAACCTTACCTTGACAAGAAATTTGACACTCGAGTACGTCTGTCTCCTGTCTGTCTGTCTATCTGTCTGTCTGTTAGTTTTATAGTCGATGGTAGATTTGATTAAGCTTTCAATGTTTGGGAGTCTAGTTCCTATTCATGATGCCAGGAGTAACCCAGTGGGGTCACTTTGACAAACTTGAAAAAAAAAAAAAATTCGAGGCAAATTTGAACAAGTTTTCGGCGTGTTTAGTTGCTTTGTTTCTTTTGTAATACGTAAGAGAAGAATTACTGTACACTTAGCTTCAAAAGACTCATTCCTTACCTTATCGAAAATATTCAAGATGAAATCTATTTATGGAGAACGATATTCCCTCGTTTCAATTTTTTTAAATTTTTTTTATTGTTCCTAATAGGATTTACACGGTAACAGAGAAAACCTCTCTGGACTTTTGGATCCTAATAATTTCGAAAACAATTGGTAAGCAGCTATTCATATCTTCTTTCGGTCTTACAGTTTGATACAAGTTAGGCTAATGTAGGCCTTAGTGATGAATCATAAATAACATTTGCTGTCATTTTCATTTGAGAGGTAGGATTCCTCAAAGATTACTGTTATGATACTAACACATCATTGGAAGCAGTCGATATGCACGCTTAGAGCAAGGTTACAATGCAACCAAGATATATTTACTACTAATATCTCTAAAATTTTAATATTGTTTTTGTTGATACTGGAGTCTGAAAGAATCTGTGGAAGTGCTGATCAATATAACTCTGCCATCTCTCACTCTCTCTCTCCTCTTTTTTTTACGTCAGCAAAAATATAAGGCGTGAGTACGACGAGTACGTACTCAAGAAAGGGGACTTTGACGAGCGTGTCTTCCTGGAGGAAGATGCCCACAAACAAATCGGTACGCCGTCCAAAAGAGACGGAGCGGATCGCAACATGTCCGACGAAGTTAGTGCCAGAAGAGCTCTGAAATTAGAAAAGGTAAGTCCATTCAAAAACTGTCATTTATGGAAATGCAATATATATATATATTAGTGCCGTGCCGTTTACACGTTTAAACGTGTAAAAACAAACGAAACATCATTTAATAAAACCTGATGAATGTTTAAACGAAACTATGATATCAACTGAAAATTAAATTATTGGCAAATATAGCGTATCAATTCCCGTGTTTATTTTGTCTACTACGCGAAATAACAACACAGCTTAAGATCAGTCGAATCATAAACCCAGAACGTAATGCCACTATTATTACCTGATGTATCCGGCGATATGAATGGCTTGTATGCACTACATTTCTGATGTACAAATGACAGGTTACTCGGCGCTAATAGACTTTCTACCGGCTTAAATGGCGTGCACACTGCTTGTGCTAAGCTTTTTGTAACAGATTTTTTAATATGGGCATGAATAGCTTGCGCTCTGCAACGCTGTAATCCTTTTGTGAAAACTTTCTGATTCGCTGCACAAGTGTACTTTCTATAGGGCCGACAGTGGCGGCGCAGATAATCCAGTCAATGCATGTTTGATCGAAATGATTACAATCCCTGTCCATCGCGTTGAACTCTCCCACCACACAATACCGGGTCGAATACTCGACTTGGTAATAGTTGTTCAAATACATGATCAAAGGAAATGTACCAAAATGCGATCGGTTATCTTTGATGTAATTGAAATAACTCCTATAAAATCCCAGGTTTTTTCATAGCAGATATCATTTTGTTGATAACTTCTTACCGTGCAACAAGCTTTTGACCATCTTCACTATACGTTATTTTCTAGCATTTGAGTGATAGCTTATACTAGTTAAACTTTTTAACTTAAATATTCTTCAAACTGAAAATCAGTATACATTATGTCCAAGTATTTATTGAGTGTTTTGCCTGTGGACTTTTTTAACTTTGAAATTCTTGAAGCAGAGATCACTTTTTAAGTTCTTTCATTTGAAGTTATATTTGACCTACTATATTAGACTATTTAAGAAAAGTTATAAAAAAAACTTTCAATCATTCGTCATGCCACAAAAGCAAAGTTTGGTTTGGAAGAGCTTTGAACTAGTTAGCAAAGATTTAGTAAAGTGCACTTACAAGGGTGGATCTACAGGGACTATGTTAAACCACTGGAAATGGGTGCATAGCATAAGTGAGAATAGTGGAAATGAAAAAGGACAAACTAAACTTTTATTTCGACCTATTCCAAAGGACTATGACCCTGCCAAAACAAATGAAATAACACATCAATTGGCCTTGATGGTTGCAAAGGATGGCCTGCCTCTAAGTTTTGTTGATGGCAAGGGCTTTTCAAATTTTATGGCCTCAGTTCTTCCTGGATACAAAGTTCCTTACAGGAAAACCATCACAGCAACTTTAAATGGAAATTTTATTAAAAAGCGGAACATTGTGCAAAAGGAACTCAACGCATGCCCGGTTGTTGCTCTTACAACAGACTGTTGGACATCCCGAGTATGCGAGGGTTACATGACTGTAACTAGTGTTTGCACGGGTTATCCGGGTACCCGCCCGACGCAATACTACCCGGTTCCCAATTTATTACCCGAATCCTACGCAAAGTGTGATTTAAAAAAAAAAAAAATTGCAAACCTACGGTTAGGCAGATTTCCCATTGACTTAGTGTGGTGTTAGGCTAATATATGTGGTCGAAGATAACAGCAATAACGAAGGTACCCGCCCGACGCGATATTACCCGGTTCCTAATTTATAACTCGAAATCCTACGCAAAGTGTGATTTAAAAAAAAAATGCAAACCGATGGCTAGGCAGATTTCCCAGTGACTTGAGTGTGGTGTTAGGCTACCATGTGGTTTAAGATAACAGCCATAACGAAAGTATTCCATGGATATCTTATAACTGCGTCACAATTTCAGCTAATAAAAAATGGTAGATGCTAGATTACCCCATTGACTTAGTGTGGTGTTAGGCAACCATGTGGTCGAACGTAACAGCAATAATGAATGTTTTCCATGGATATCTTATAACTGCGTCACAATTTCAGCGAATAAGCAGATGGTTAGGCTTAGCTAGATTTCTCATGCATTGACTTAGTGTGGTGTTAGGCTAACATGTGGAAGAAATTATTATTTATTCATTCGTTTATTTCATAGAAGGAAAGGCTGACAAGGAATTTTACGACTTGTTTATGGATTATTGACGGGATAACTAAAAAATAATAATCGAAAGTGGCTTTTTACTAATCGTGTATGCCAAATGCGATCAAATTGCGCGAATCGCGTAATATCGCGGCTAATGCGAACCCTGGGCCTGCATAATACTGTAGATAGTAGTAGTAACAACTGAGCTAAAGGGATATTTTATGGTCTGATCCAATAGACGTGGAGAGCAAGCATAAGCAGCGGCGGCAGTGCGATGTTAACAACATTACTACTAATTAGTAGCATGGAGGTAAAACAGAGTAATGTTAATTATATTAAGTATATAATTAACAAGTTTTTGACAGAAAAAAAGCAAATAGAAATTATTGAGGAAGGTTTTATACCTTACCTTACACATACGTTTTTGAACATGAAAACATTGTCAGTAGAGAATATAATTCATGTATTATAGCATCCAATATGTAATTTCTTGAAAATCGTGATACACGAGGGAAAACAATTTTTTCCGGGTACCCGGATACCCGATGGGTAACGGCTCTCGGGTACCCGGTTCCCGATTTTTGGACCCGTGTAAACACTAACTGTAACCACGCATGGCTTTACTAAAAAGTGGGATTTAGTAGATCGTGTTTCAGATACTAGTATTTTGGAGGATAACATGGATACCGAGGTTGTGCGACACACAGCAGTCAATCTTGGGGCCAAGTTGGAGAGCGTTGTTCAAAGTTGGAACATTGAACATGTGATAGCTGTGGTGCATGACAATGCATCAAATGTGAAGGACATTGGCGAGCAAGTTAATGCTCAGGATATTGGATGCTCCGCCCATACTTTACAGTTATGTATAACTAGTGGACTTAAATCACATCCAGCCATTTCAAAATTATTGCATGGTTTTGAGATTTGATTGTTCGCGAACTCGCGAGCAAGCGCTAATCAATAATTCTAGAATGTTCTAGGAGAGGGCGTTATCACGAAATCAAAATCGCGGCCGTGATAGACATGTACATGTTATTTTGCAATAAATGAAAATGATTGTATAGAAGTTTATGGCGCCAAAAGAACTTGCGGTATCGGGGTAGGAGGGGGAGCTGGGAAAGATACATAATTTAATGAACAATCGGGATGTATATAAAAAGAAGGTATTGTTTTTTATTATTGCACTTATAACTTGGGTAAAACAGACTGATGATAATTATGCTTTAAAAATATAGTTATAGCACTTCGGTTGATGGATCTTTGTGTTTCGCCATTTTGCCGATTTTCGCGAACGTTTAAACGAACGAAAATTCGGCCGTTTAAACGTTTAGGTCTTTGAACGAAAACTCACAGCCCTAATATATATATATATGTATATATATATATATATATATATATATATATATGTATATATATATATATATAGGTATGTCAATGCCAAACAGTTTGTCGACAAAATATTCCACACTGATAGTTGAAACAAGAAATAATGGTGTCATCGCATATTAGCAATAACCCCCCCCCTGCCTTGGCTAGGGTGACCCAAGGGAAGGGTGGGCAAAGCCCTTAGAGCAAATGACAGTTTAGCTCTTGTTCAAACTTTTAGCTGTAACAATGTGAAATGTAACAATTTTTATTGCAGGAAAAGCTTGCAGGATCACAAATTATGTAGTTTTGGATTTTCAACAAGAATGTTTTTTTTTTGATCATGTTTTATGGGGGTTTCCTTCATCTGTTTTGCTTCCAGCATCCTCAAAACTTCATCCCTCAAACTCCTCTGACCAACCGTCGTTATCTGAAGGAGAAGGAGATCCGCATCACCCCGGTGTCCACAGCGACGCAGATAGTGAGCAGACTGCAGGCGTTGCTCTCTGGTCAGAAAAGCTCTCCGAGTGAGGAACTTTCCAGCATGTTCCAGAAATGCAAGGAGAACCCTTCAGAGACAATCCTCGCAAGGGTCAAAGAAATGGGACAGACATTTTGTGAGAAATATACACAAGTGAGTGAAATTATCAGTCCACAAGGTGTGTACCCTAGAAGACACGATGTGTGTCTTGAATTTATCCAGCGACTGGTGTAACTTGCTGTGCTGACTTTGAGACGATACTTCTACCTCCATGTGTCATAGTCCAAGAAAGGCTGGAGTGCTTGTGTCATTTCTATAGCCAATCTGTGGGGCTTTTACAAGATTCAAGAATTGTAAATACGCTTAATCTCTGGTATGCTTCTTCAAGGCTGATCTTTTGATGATGACGTCATCCCCTCAGTGCAGGCTGAAATGTTAATCATTTAATCCGTCATTTTATAAATTCTGATAAAATCAACCGAGACATGTTCTGTTCGCTTCATATTTAACAGGATGTGTAAAAGTAAGTTGGCCTAACGTTTCGATCCTAGCAAGATCTTCTTCAAAGGCTAAATGACAAGTAACAGTAACAGAAGGGACAAAAACACGCACAGAATACAGACAGGTTAATGAGCATGGTGAACACAAAGAGATAGATGTAAGGGGATTAGTAGACAAGGGATGGAGAGAAGAAAGAAAGAAACCAGCAGGGGAAGAGTAGAGGTAGGAGATAAACAGTGGAGGGACAATGAGAGGATTAAGGGAAGGGGGTAAGGAATAAACAAAGAGGTAAACGACAAGACAGTACTGGCGAGTTAGAGATGTTCCATAGATACCCGATTCCTCACCATAGGACACTGTGGATGCCCATAGCGTCTTGACGTACGTGTTTGGTAAACTTGCATGTTCGGACGGTTCTAACACAGTTGCAAAAGTTTGCTGTAATACTTGAAAGACAGAGCAAGCTTAATATAGCTGTCTCGTAATGGGATTACGACTTCAACATTTTTCATATATGTTTTTGATATACATGTTTTGTTTTTTTTTGGCTTTTTACTCAGCCTTCAGACCATGGCACAGGATCACCGATGGACTTCGCTAAGCGACGCCTTTCCCTTGCTGAGAGCCTCTACTACAGTGTCTTGGAAAAGATTACGAAAAATGAAATACAAAGACTGTCCGAAAGTCAAGACTTATCGGTGAGTGACGGCCTAAGGGTGGGAGGGGGGGTCAGCTATTTTCATCCTGAATTGAAAATCCCATACAAAGCTGAAAATTATCTCCTGACCACCTGCCCCTCCCCCCCCCAAACCTGTCATTGGGAAATGTCAATTTTCCACACATTTTCATTGCCAATGTTGAAAATTACAGTAAAGCATTGATTTATGGTGTGAGTTGTGGAAAGTACTTGGATACCAAAATGAGTCTGGCTGCCGTGAAATATATATTTAAGCCTGATATTATTACCTCTGTTTAACCTCATCCACTGCCACCACCCAACCCCCCCCCCTCCCCTCATTGGACGATTATTGTCTGAATATGTAATCATGTTTTTGTTGCCAAGTACAAAATGTTGAGTCACTTTGCCATTAAATTGATCCATGCCTTTGCTTTCCCTCTCACAGGGCTTACTCGGTCACGAAACATTTCACAGCTGTTTGTTTGCCTGCTGTCTGGAGATTATCATCTTTGCTTACAATTCACAGAGGTAAGGACAAACTCAACAAATAAACCAACTGGAAACCTTGAGTTGATGGCGATATTTTAAGACATCTCAGTGATTTTAGCATAATTTATGAAAACACGGAACAGCTTGTGGTATTACACTTCACACGGTATACTAATTCAGATTTTCCTTTACAACTGTAGTGTGGATTTGTTTCTAACACGAACAGCACCATTTAAGTTTATTCTGTTGAAGCAAATGACTCCTCCACCGTTAACCCTCACCCACCACAAGCCTTTATTTCATCAATTTTGTGCTAAACATTTTAAAGAATGTTGTTGATGCTTCTTGCCTGGTTAACTGAGACACCTGAGACTGCTGTTTGAATTAAATTTTCCCAACTTGACATTATTTTCTGTTTTTTTTTTTTTATACAGAGTATTTCCGTGGATACTGGAAGTGTTCAACCTGCATGGCTACTACTTTTATAGAGTGATAGAGCTCTTGTTGAGGGCCGAAGATGGACTGCCAAGGGACATTGTGAAACACCTCAATAGGGTGAGCCAACCATTGTGTTACAAAAAAGACTTCTTAAGCCACTAAATTGGTTTGCTGGCCGTGTACCTCATTTTAGTTTGGATATTTCTTAAATTAAAGGGCAGTTTTAGATAGCATGCATGCACGCACATGGGAGTGGGGCTAATGGATTGTTGCTGGCCAGTGCTGACCCCGGTAAATGCTGAAGCATCTAGCTTTACACCAACAGCAAAGCTCTCAGGTTCAAAAAATCTGATTTGTTTCCCTTTCAGGTTACAGACTTCCTGTTTGTTCCCTTTTGGTCAATATTTATCATTACACCAAAAATTTAGAGGCCTATTTTTTTGGGGGGGGGGGGGGGGCATTGCCAACATTATATTTTCAGCTGTTTGAATATTCTTGTACTTTCACAAGAAATACACAAAAAAAAGTAAAATTTTCCTCTATTCCTTCGTATTATTCTCAATCGGCAGACCGAAGAAATGATCCTACAGGAGAAAGCTTGGGCGGGCGACTCGCCCCTCTGGCAAGCCCTAGAGGATTGTGACAGGGAGGTACCGATGTGCGCCGACTGCACCCCTCCAAACCAAGTCGAAGCTGCCTCGCCCACTCAGGGATCGGTCATGCCCCAGACGATGATGTCCCCGATGCGACACCCGAGAATACAGGAACTGTCTGGCCCCC
This sequence comes from Apostichopus japonicus, assembly GCF_037975245.1. Taxonomy (NCBI): domain Eukaryota; kingdom Metazoa; phylum Echinodermata; class Holothuroidea; order Aspidochirotida; family Stichopodidae; genus Apostichopus; species Apostichopus japonicus. The sequence continues at coordinate 5,022,722 of NC_092563.1, read as the reverse complement.
TGCACAACAAAGGTATGCATGCCCATAGAGGGCCCTTTTCTACGAAATTATCAAACTTGGGGTTCTACTTTTGGTGGATATTCCGATGCGAGACTCAGGAAAAGACGGAGTGGAATCCGTCATTCCATATCTGCTTGATATTTTAATAAATGTGTTTTTTTTCTTTCTGATAGTTTTGATGTGTATGATATTGTAAATCCAGGATATTACAATGTGATTTAAAAACCCTCTTTTTTCTTCTTCTCTTTTTGGGATTCCTCGTGTAATTTCAGTCTCCCCTTACATCTGAAAACAATCCAGCATGTGTCAACTTTCCAGAAAGAACTCAAGACCTTCTTATTCATGAATGCGTATCCATTTGTTTAATAACTGTTATGTCCATTTTGGGTACTTTGCTCCTGCAGCGCTTCTGAGCAGTTTTTTTTAACTGAATAAAAGTGCTTTACAAATTCTTATATTATTATGATTAATTTCTCAGATCCTTTATCGTCGCCTGCATCTGCCCGTGACAGGTTCAGTTCCCCAGCTCCAGGCTCGGCCAAGAGGAGGCTTTTCTCGGACGAAACCTCCCCAGCATCAACATCGTCCTCATTGACACTGCCTTCCACTGAGCCAGTGACCATTGTCTCAAATACCAGTAAGCACTAATTGTTTTTAACACGCTTAACGTTCTTAATTTTTCTTGTTTTTTCCGCGTACGGTTTTGAAAGTCATCGTGGCAGTCAGTGTAATGTAATGCTAACCCCTGAAATACCTTGAAACGTTTTATCCAGTACATTAACTCATTTTTTATGCTCTTAATTTCATTTCATTGATTGTTACATTTTATGCCGTTGTCAATTTTGAATGTCCTTTTATCCTTTTCTTATATTGCCACCTTATTGTTCACGTTTGTATTCTTATTATGATTATTTTATTTTTATTCTACTTTTAGCTTGTGTAATTTCAGGGCCTTGGGGAGATTAACTCTAACCGAATTTACCCTTTAATGTTAATTAAATAAATAATGAACAATGTTTTGTAATCTATTATCATTTAAAAAAAAAATTATGAACCTCACACTTTTCTTATTTTGTTGACAGAAGTTCATAGCAAACCCGTTAGTACAGCCAGCTTGCCATGCAGTCCCGCTAGTAATAATAACAACGTCACAACAACGGCATCGGCACCAACAACGCCAGTTAAAACACAGACCGTCATCTTGACAATAAAAGGTAGGCTATATTTAATGCAACTCATTCAAGAAAGGAAGGAGTTAAGCCACCTGAACAAAAAAATATCATGTTTTCTTCTTAAGTCTGCCAAAATTGAACAATTAATGATAAAATATGGCAAAAACTCCTTTGAGAGTTGCAAAGGAAGGAGGAGAAAGAAACAATAACAAACTACCAAACAAAATTGTGTTTTGAATCATGATAGTTAAGTTAATATTCGATAAGTTTTGATGCAAGAACTTAACAAATGATCTTTGTATGATTTTTGTTGCTGGAATAGTCAATGTTGTTGCCATAAAAAGGAAAATATCGTCACATTAGTCTTCAAGTTTTCACATCATTTTTTTGGGGGGTAACTGTTTGTTAATGCTTTGTTTTACGTTTCTTTGTATGGCTGTGACATTTTCAGATAAAGATGGGAACATAAGAACTATTCATAGTCCTATTCGAATAGCTGAACCCGGTCAGAAGCTCCTGTTGGTCACAACGGGGGGACAACAGGGCGGTTCAACCACCGTGATACCTCAGTCAAAAGGAGGCGACACCCTACCCACAGAGACGGTAACCCAGCAACAAACCTTATCATCGTCATACATTAAACCAAAGAGGACCGGATCATTGGGAATGTTTTTTAGAAAGGTAAAAAGTGTTCCTCAAAGGCATATTAAAAGGGGAAATCATAGAAAAGACAAAAATATTCCATATTCGTAGGTCCAAGGATGGACTAGTTGTTCCTCGGATAATCGTGTTTCTGTTACTTGACGCAAAATTTTAATCTTTATACCTTGTATGCTGAAAGAAATGTGCAGCACTTTATGTGGTCCTTGTCCCTTGCCCAATATGCATATGTATTTATACATATATGTATGTATATATGTATATATTTATATACATATATCTATATACCATTCATTGCAAATCATATTAGCTAATTGCCAATTCTCCACTGGTCACCCCAAGAAAAGAAACCTGGTCACCTCAACAAGAAACACTATATCCTGGCGAACTGGTGGACGTGTCCCAGGGTTTGATCAGTTTAATTAAAATGAAACAGAGGAAACACCCTTTACGCTGCATTATGTGATGTTGGTGCTTGCATGCTACACAGTTGAGGGCACATATTAGGGACCAGACCATACATCAGGTCATCGGACAACAAAACCCTCAGAAGGTGACATCCTTTGAAGCTGCATTATTCGTTGAATTTGTCAACATCTGCTCGATCGTTAAAATCACATACAAGAGACTTGAAGGAGAAACCTGTTCAGTACACAAAAGTCATTACAGGAACAGATAACTTGTTGACGAAGTTGGGCGTGACATTCACAAGTTTGGAAAATATTACATTAGAACCATTACATTCAACTATGTGATGCCAAATCTATTCTGTCATGGAGTAAAACCTTATTTTCATAAATCACTAATTTGAGGTATTGCCAAATGTTTGCAACCACCTAGTTTTTTCTGAGGTTAATTAAGATTGGAGGGGTACTAAGGTCGGACGTGGATGTTACACCTCTTGGTCACAAATAACACGAGGTTTACGACGGAGATTTACGACGGAGGTTTACGATTCCAGCTTTTTCTCACTTCTAGAGTTTTTTTTTTTATATATCTTCTCCCTCAGGTATATCACGTTCTGAATATCCGTCTCCGGGACATGTGCGCCAAGCTGAGCATCAGCGAGGAGCTTAGGAGGAAGATCTGGACCTGTCTGGAGCATTGTCTGGTGAACCACATCAACATGATGAAGGACCGAAACATCGATCAGTTACTCCTCTGTTCCATCTACATCATCTGCAGAGTAAGTCAAAAGACCCAAGGGAATGACTCTCTAATTTGCCAAAAAAAATAATCCCATCAGTTTAATCCTCTCTTCCTCTCTACACCATCTGCAAGATTTCATCGATAAAATTTCCAATTTTTGTGTCGATCTTAAGTCTCAAAAAATATCTCAGTCTCAAGTTGTGTCTTTTCATCCTACAACCGACTGTAAACCATTCTGTCGGTAGGTCTAGTCTTTGTATAAGTCACTGGTAGAAGAGAAAACTGACTGCGAATTAGTTTAGGACAATTTCCTAACAACCCTTCGATTTCATCCGCATCCCATATTTTGTGACTCACAGGTGACGGATCAACCCAACTCTTTTCAAAACATTATGAAGTGTTACCGTCGTCAGCCTCAGGCAGTCAGCCACGTCTACCGCAGCGTGCTCCTCAGCAAGAACGAGTCGCCTCAGAAAGGGGGCGCTACCACCAGAAAAGAAAAGACGCTACCACAAACTCCGGAGAAACAGAAAGGTAAATAGGCAGAGATCTGTTAAGGCTTCGATGATTCCTCTCAGATGCCGCACACTCACAATAACCCCGCAAGATCTAAACAAAGTAGACAACGTGATTTTTCCTGATTGGTGTTAAGGCTTTAATGATGTATAAGGCAGTATGCTATTGTAAGGTATCTAATTCCCCCCCCCCGCCTTCTCCCCCCCCCATGAAAAAAAATATCCATATATTCCTTAGCTAAATAAGTCTTGTTCAGTTTTAAGGTCAAACTGTGCTCCGGCAGCAGCTGGTAGGGTCCAAATTTGACTTTGTTTTTCTCTGTCCACAGCCAATTTTCTTTACGAATGTCTGTGCTTGTCTCCAATGATAGTGCTGTCTGTGGTTTGTTTTTTGGATGGTCCAAACTACCTTAGAGATCATCATACCAGATGAGCATTCAATCAAACTCACTCTGAGCCACCTACTACCTCTGTATTCTATGTCAGAAGAAAATAGCTGTCATCATCTGCTATAAATTCCATTTTTTTTTTTCCTGTTTTTAACGATCATTTTTGTCATCTCTTGCACATCAATCAGGAAGAAGTCGAAGTGCAAACTTGAAAGCTGCCAGCAGTGGGCCGCCCACACCGACCAGGATGTCCGGTACGAGCTCGTCGTTTGAAAACGAGGAGAGGGGCGATCTAGTGGCATTCTACAACTCTGTAAGTTATAGAGAGGGAACTTCAAAAAACTGAAGTGTTTTACTCGCGACAAGAGTGATAAATATATACTTGCACTTTGCTACATGGTTTGGGAAATAAATCTTGTCAAAAAGCGGAATGTGGAAGTTTGCAGTATGATTTAAACCCTCCATCCAATATTAGGGAAAGATTTATTCATCCAGTATCTTATCGCAAAATGCTATGCAAAATGGTCAGATTGCTATACAGAATGCAAAGATGAATGGCAGGTTGTGTACATAGGAAACACATAGTATTGCATAGGACCCAAAGTGCAAAGAGTCTTCAAGACTACTACACAAACTTTGAACGCTAAAGTATTCCCTGAATATCTTTGAATATTCAGTTCCATTGTTAGTCTACTGCATCAAAGCTGTCGACAAAGTCGCTCGCTTTTTGTGAAGTTTTCAAGAAGGGACAATAACATTTTTTGCGTGGACCTATCACACTTCCCTAGCAGGTGGTACCCACAGCTGTTTGTAAGGTCTAAAACACTGCATTAAATTCTTCTTTCTTTTTGGGGGGATATATTTGTATGGTAAAAAATTGAAAAGCAAGTGTTACATGAATGTGAGCCAATGTTGGGTTTTGTTGATTGGGAAGATCGGGTGCTCAGTGGTCTCATGTTTAGACTTATACAAGTCTTAAAATAAAACCTTGCAGTTTATTGTCCTCAGGAGTCGTCTGATTATTATGTGACTTATTATGTGACACAGACTTATTATGTGACTTATTATGTGACACTTATTATGATTATTATGTGACACAGATAAAAATTACCTTTTGTGCAAATTTCACGCCTTCAATTAAAAGTTAGCATGCGACCCAATCTATCACTGAGTATGTTCAAAAATTAAACAGAGCGAAACAGTTTGTTTTGAATAATGTCGTCCAACGAGTATGTTGAAAACTTCAGCAAAGCGAAAGATTTTGCTTGAATAACGATCTGCTCTATCGTCCAACCAGTATGTTGAAAAATTCAGCAAAGTGAAAGATTTGCTTGAATAACGATCTGTTAAGAGTTGAACACGTATCTCACCATAGGTGACAGTCCTCTTAAGTCTATTATCAGCTAAGAGTCAAAAGTTTACCTCTGGACTATTAGTTTCAGATTTACAAACGTAGTTCTTGCTCTTATATTTTGTCTTCACAGGTGTACGTCAAACACATGAACGACTATGCCAAGAAGTTTCAGTCGGGACGGGACCCCCTGACCAGCAACCAAAACGAGCCTCCTCTGTCCCCGCTTCCTAAAATGCGGGCTCACCACACCTCTCCACGCAAAGTCTCCCGGAAGCATGAACTGTACGTGTCTCCACACAAGAAGGCTCCCAGCCACCCGGGAGTGGACAGCCCTACCACAGTCATGAGGTACATGATACAGAAAAGTCCGTCCAAGGTTGGTACTTTACAAAAACAACGTTTCATTATCTATAAGGAGTGAAACTCCTTTCTTGAAAGTTCACTGTGTATTCTGATCGTTAGCTTTGGTTAGATAAAGAAGAGTCTGTCCAAGGTTGGTACTTCACAAAAACAACGTTTGAGTTTCTTTAAGGAGTGAAATTTATTTATTATTTCTTGAAAGTTCACTGTCTTTTCTTATCCATACCTTTTGGTTCGTTCCTCCTGTGGGAAAAAAGCTCATAAATGTTTTCCACGTTGAGTGATTATGATTGATTATCAATCCCACACTTTTCAAATTCCTGTAGGTTACCGTAAGACCTCCAAAAGTAATGGGGGCACTTAGCAGTGCTAGAATACATTATTATATGGGACCCTCGTAAAGGTCCTCCATATCTCTCAAAATAGTTTTGAGATTGCTGAAAGTGACCAAAAGATCCTCAGAACTCAATCTCGAGGTCATGGATGTAGGGCTGTGCCGTTTACACGTTTAAACGTGTAAACGAACGAAACATCGTTTAAACGTTTAATAAAACCTGATGAACGTTTAAACGAAACTATGATATCAACTGAAAATTAAATTATTGGCAAAAATCGCGTATCCATTCCCGTGTTTATTTTGTCTACTACGTGAAATAAAACAACTTACGATCAGTCGAATCATAAACCGCGAAAGTAATCCTACTTTTGTCCCCCCCCCCCGATGTATCCGGCAATATGAATGGCTTAAACTTGAACGCTGTAATCCTTTGTGAAAACTTCCTGATTCGCGGCACAAGTGTACTTTATATCGAGCCGACAGCGGTGGCGCAGATAATCCAGTCAATGCATGTTCGATGGAAATGATTACAATCCCTGTCCATCACGTTGAACTCTCCGACCAGACAATACCGGGTGGAATACTCGACTTGGTAATAGTTGTTCAAATACATGATCAAAGGAAATTTATCGACTGGAGATCATAAAAAAAAAAAACTCTGAAAATCAGTAGAGAAATTACCAATTGTGTACGAAAAGTAAGTTGGTACACCTTTCAAATTTTACGAAAGATCCAGCAAAACACTTTCGAAAAATTCACGCGAAACTGGCAAATCGTGCTAAATGCAACTAATGTCATGTAAACAAGGCTCTAGTACACCCATTTATGAATAAACCGTAAGACCACATCTGGTGTTAAGCGGGGGAAAAGAAAGTATTTTCTAGAATTTCCAAAAATACGGAAAAAATGTCCTACCACAGTTAAGTGTATAGCAAATAGCCTAACCACCTCGTCTGTTACGGATCTCACGTAACTACAAAAACACAACCAATTGTATTTTGCGAACTTGACGTTTTCTACAAGAACATGGAAATAATGTTTAGCATTAGTTAATCATGCCGTGTGGCCTAAAACATATTTTATTACAAGGTTTACTTTCATAAAGATGACCATAGCTTGATATCTTAAGTGTGCTGCATGTATGAACTGTGCCTCGTGTATCATGGGGAATACCCTATGAAACGTTTCTTGGAAACGTGCCAAAAACGTTAACAAACAGGTGTTAGACAGGGGATGAGCGCGCAGTTGTTTGGCAATGTACCTGGGTAAATTCTGAGCACATATACAGTATCCTACCGTAGTATTTAAGTTAGGTTAAACCGTACTGCAGTTGTAAATTGATGTACGTTTAGTGTGCGCTATTCATTGTTCGGCTTTGCCGAACGTTTTTTGTTTCATAATATCGGAGGTTCTGTAAGTTAAACTTTTTAAAGATTGTAAAACAGATTAAATCTCTTTTCATTTTATAACATAATACAGCTACTCTAACTTGTCATTTAAAATTTTTCATCAGCTTTGTGACAATTTAAATTCAAAAAGTTGTCAGTATTTTGCATCCTCAACTGCAAATTTTTTTATCGCCAGACACGCAAAAAATTCCCTTTCCTTTTCCGGGGTCTTCGCCCCACCAGGGCCCTAGGGCGGTCCCCTGGACCCCACGCCTTTATACTCGGCGTTTTCTCGCGATATTCGTTTAAAGGAACGAAAAATCGGCCGTTTAAACGTTTAGGTCTTTAAACGAAAACTCACAGCCCTACATGGATGACTAAACTAGATAATTAAACTGTCCTTCCAGGGCTCATGATACTGATAATGGCCGTAAAAGAATTTGTAAAGGTTTCAGGAACAGATGGGGCAGGAGAGTGACGGGAGGGAGAGGGTTATACTAGAAACATTTGATGAGGCGATACATTAGCTTTTCTTCCATCTGGTGGAGAAAAGTGTCAGTGTGCAAGAGTCGATGTATGTTGTTGTGCTCTGCGGATACGGAAACAAATTCTGAGTAGAATTTTTTCTTCGGTGGTAATGACTTCATTTTGTGTAAAAGAGGTTGGATTTTTGGATGTGACTCTTGTAGGAAAAGGGTGGTTAGTTGCGTTTTACAAAGTAACGAATGCGATGCAAATTGCGTTTTTTTCTTCGAGATAAACTCCAAACTGAACGAATGTTGCAGTGTTCAAATTTTTTCAAGAATCACTGAATCCATCATCCATGTGTGCAGTCTGATAAACATCGTCTGGGACACTAAGGGCCATCTGTTTACCCCACCCAATGCCCACCTGAGGGTTAAAAAAACCGGGTGGGGTTTAGTAACCATCGTAGAGTTAACCGGTGTTGAGGTTGTACCCTTTGTATTTTGATGCTTGCAGAACCTCAACGATATCAACAGAATGCTGAGGACCAAGGAGGCAGTCCACAAGAAACGGGCCCTGCTGCAGGAAGATGGGTCCGAAAGTCCGTCCAAGAAGTCCAAACTGCTGAATAGTTCTGGTGGCAGCATCGTGGTGAAGCGGCTGCAGAATCTACAGCAGGGTACTCCAGAGGGTGTTTAATATAAATCTCTAAGAGTAAGAAGCCCAGTAAAGGTTAACTAGTTTTAGCTAGTAAAATAGAGATGGGGAAAATAGCCATTTTACCCGTTTTTTTTTATGTTTTTTTAATTTTATTTTTAATAGTACCCATTTAAGGTAATGGTGAGGAATTTAGTAGTACTTTTGCGCTACAATACCTCACGATACCTCCATAACCAGAAAATGTGAGTATAGACATCGTAAGAGGTTTCTTGTCGTTGGCTTGTACAGTTGCTATGGCTATGATAAGTATGGGAGGTTAACGGGGGGGGGGGGGGAGGGGGGAAGGTCGATGGTATTTGGGTTTAACATGTTGGTGCAGCTAGGACTACCTCATTGTACCTTGAAGTGCTTATGAATGACTTGCTTTCTTTCTAGTCTAGTGCATCCACCGTTCTTCAAATCTATTCTTTACCTTGGATCGTTGCCATATTTTTCAAACTACTACTTAAGCTAAAGAGGACATGGCAAAGAGAGCAGCGTGCTTGAGCAGTGGTGTTAAAGTCTGGTTGCAAATGGGGATGAATCGCTGTACAAATTATTCACAACTTAAAACAGTCACAAATTTGTATAATCAAAGATTGAAGAAAAAAGTTTCAAAGCAATGCAACAAAACAGGTGTTGTTGTTAGACTCATCCTGCCCCCCCCCCTCCACAGATAGAGGGAGAGAGAAGGAAGGGGTGGAGGGGTATGGTGCAGTGGAGGTACAATGACATTTCAAGTTGTCATGGTAACTGTCAGCACAATGAGAGCCCTGCATATGCTTCTCTCTGCATAATTGTGTATGTACTTGAACATCGTACCATCTAACCACTACTTAGACAGAGTTGACTAAATATATATATATTTATTCTCTTACAGTTAATTATGGAAAAAATTAAATTTTGACAGCTTTTATTTAAAAAAAAAACAAATCTTTACGTTTGTGGAGAAGAATGTTTTATGGTCCTGATGGTGTTGTAAGGTTTTCTGAAAGCTGAGAAAAACAAAACAACAAATGTATACAAGAAAAGAATACAACCACAAATGTTTGGTATTTAACCAGTAAACAACAAAAGTGTATTTAACCAGTAAACATTCTGTTCCACATCTATTTTTTTTTTTATTTATTTTTTTTTATCTTATCCAGAAATCGTGAAAAATTCTACTCGACCGAAATAAACTTGTCTATCATGTAGTTAACAGCACCATGCTAAAAGCGTCATTATTTTAAAGATGTTGTGGGTAACATGAATATTTTTTATCTGCTTTCCAGAAGTATCTCACAATGCAGAGGATATCGTTAAAAGACTGGTCCTGCGTTTACAAAATCAAGATGTAAAAATTATGAAAAAATTATGACTGACGGGAAGTATCCAAGTAGATCACAGTGAAAGGGGCTTTTGAAGTATTTTATAAGAAACTTAAAATTGTAACCATTCACTCCATTGTGTGTTCATTTACTACATATATTGTAATCCTTGCATCAATTCACTGAGTCATCTCTGTGTGGGGAAGAGACTCCTTTAATTTTCATTTTTAGTCAAGCTGTTTGCTTAAAATGGATGACTTGGGAATCATGACCGAGGTATTATAAGTTATGACACTCTGAAGAAGTTTGAAGGAATTAGCAGCTGTTTCGTGTCTGATGAGAGAAAACGACAGAATAGTATCAAATTGTATCAAATTGAACGGAGATAAAACTGGTTTTAATCGATAGAAAGAGGAGCACATTCGTCAGCGTCCTGGTGGAAAGTTACGTGAATTCAATTCCTACGTATTCCTATGTATTGTCTTTCGAGATAACAACATTTGAAGCTGACACATTTTGTACCAAAGGTGAACTTTGAAGCAAACAGGAGTGATGTCTTAGATGCACACAGAAAAATTCACTTTATACATCTCTTCATTAAAACTTACGGCTAATTTCTGACTGCAAAATTGGGAGGCATAAACAGGTGAATACACAATGGATATTTGGTTATCAATGACTGTACATCTCAAAAAGCAAATATTGAAACCCTCTCCAATCAAAGGATTAAAGCAGTTAAGTTAAAAATATATATATATTTATATATATTTTCATTCAGTGTGCAACTATGACTTCATAGTTCACTTGTGTTATAATCTCTTTGATATTTCAATTATCAGTATGTCAAAAAAACTGCAATGTATGAATTGTTCGCATCATTTCAGCAGGATGATTAGATATATTCTTCTTTTCATTTAGTCAAAACTGTTTTTGTTCCGGGTGGGGGGCGGGCTGGCCTGTCCTTCTAAATGCTATATATTGACTATAGCATATTCATGTCAATTTGTGACTAGAAAAAAAGGAACTTTGCTGTTTTTGTAAAATGTGATGATAAATTGTGAAATAAAAGTCAATCATTTTGTGGCTTAGTATGGCTAAGAGGAGGATTTTCTTTAGGGGGGGGGGTGGGGAGGATTAATGTGAAAGCAAAGTTTGGGCTGGCTAATTTTAACGTACAAAATACACATCTGTGGCATTATCCTGATGGGTGAGAGCAGTTAGCTTTATTCCTTTTTTTTTTTTTATAGTTAAGATGGAAGTTAAGTGATAAAATGAGAGTGCAAATGTAAATTTCAGACATTTGGTGGTTCCCATAATGCAGTGAAATGTGTGCTAGTTTTGGATAAAAATTTACATCACGTGCACGCTTTACCTGCCTTCTCACAACATTTGCACCCTCACTGTATCCATAACTAGAGTGACTTCTTAACCTCTTAACACTGACCACACCGATAAATTTTGTGATTGGTTTAAAAAAAAATTATGATAATAATTAAGTTAACGCAAACTTACTCTTTCTTACTTCTTTTAGTTTCTTGTAAATTTTCCTTTGACAAAAATTATGGAAAACAATATAATTTTTTATCAGAAATAACCAATCATAGAATTAAAGAAGAAGGATGGGATTTTTCAAAGAGTTCTGTCTGCTGTTATGTTTGATTATTATTAGTAGCAGCAAGAGAAGTCGCAGTCAGTTTTTGTTTTTTGTATGATAAGCCTTTTTATGTGCAATAAAGTCTATTTGATGGAAGTAATAGAAGGAATCCCCATCCCCGCATGTATAGAGTTTTTTCATCCAGTATTTGTGAACAATGTTTTTTTTTTCACTCTTCCCTTTTCTGTTTCCAAAAGTTGTTGGGGTGGTGTTTAACAATCATTGTTTTTCTTTCCCTAATTGTTCAATAATTTTGTATTTAAGATTAAAACCTGTTAATAAGATAAACAAGTATCAGTATTAATTACACATTCATTTTAATTCAGAAAGGCAGGGTTGGTATGACAAAAATGATTGGGAAGAATTGGTCATTTTGGTTGCAATTTGTCACTTTTATCTGTTAGTCTCCTCTTGTCTTTGCGAACGTTAATGTCGAAAGATTCTGGTAATTGGACAGGGACAGTCTTGCTCCATGTATGTGTGTGTGTGTGTTTACTGGCTTTCCTGCCCTTTTATAAATTGAAAATAAAAAATTGTAGTTTGAAATACTGTCCTTTCAAAGATTTTAGTTTGTGAAAGGGGTGGGCCTTTTGTCCTCATAAAGCCCAAATAATCTCTCTCCACTTTCTAGGCTATATCCCAAACAAAATGTGAACTTGTACTGCTAGCAAGCTGTGAGTAGTATATACTGCCACTTCAAAATATGACCGCAACACTGGCTTGTTTTCTGTTGCGTCCTTGTTTAGAAAATTGTTTACTCGCTATGAATGAACAGCTATTGGCACTTTGAAAACCATTTTCCGACAAATGTTGATATGTGTGCAGATTTCTTGTAAATTATGACCTCCAAAAGATTCGATGGCATTAATGGAATGAGGTTATGAGGACGGGGGGTCATTTTTTATCATTTAATCATAGGTTTAACAAACTACTGGTTTTCTGTAAATTCTGTTCCCACTTTTTTTGTTTATAGTGAGAAAACAAGGATTTCAATCTGTTTTAATAGTATTGGGACTTGTAGTTGTTGTTACAGAGTGAGTTCATTTTTTACAGAGGTTACAATTCTGCTGTTCCATTTAGGTAGATTGATTCTGGCATCATTCCAGTGGCCTGGTACTCAATACAGTCATAGTCTGAAATCATAGCTATTATAGAACATTCTATGATGTTACTATTATCATATATATTTATATATATATGCTGTTGTAGTGTATTTAGTTTGAAACAATTGCAGATATCACATACAAACTTGGTTAGAGGTATTTTTATAAGATTCATGCTATATATTCATGCTATGCGATACATCAGTTGTTGTATGCTATGGTTTTGAGGTGTATGCTATTGAATGTAGTATGCTTGTATTGCACACTCTGGATATCATCAGACTACTTTATGCTATGCTGATGTATTTTCTTCTATCATGTATAAAGTACATTAATGTAAAAGCAGGATTACATAGTACGTTAATAGTACGCCATGATTAAATCAAGTATAAGTTGGTGTCATTTAGCAGATACAATATATAATCTATTAGGTGTTTGATGCTATCGTGTGTAGTTTCTGTCATAGTCATCAGATGTGTATGTCCTATCTGGAGTGGTCAATTGGTTTTCTGCTAAGAATTTACTCTTTTCTGCTGTTTTTCTGCTCATACACTATATGATCTCTTGGGTGTATGCTGTACAGTACATTGTTTCTGTCAATGCAAGGCTGTATGCTATATCAGGCAGGAGTGTTCTAAATTGATTTTCTGCTACGAATTGATTTCTGCTACGAATTGATTTCTGCTATTTTCCCATGTATACACTATATGATCTCCAATATGTATGCTATGATATATATAGTTTCTGTCATAACAAGCCTGTACGCTATATCAATAATGTACTAAATTGATTTTCTGCTATGAATTAACTTTCTGCTGTTTAATATGTATACACTATATGATATCTAATATGTATGCTATGATATATATAGTTTATGTCATAACAAGCCTGTACGCTTTATCAATAATGTACTAAATTGATTTTCTGCTAGCTTTTCTGCTATTTCCTACATATACACTATATGATCATATGTGCATGCAATGATATATATAGTTTCTGTCATAACAAGCCTGTATGCTATACCAGGAGTGTAATGCCTTGATTTTCTGCTATGAATTGCTTTTATGCTATCTTCCTACATTTGTGCTATGTGGTCTCTGATATGTACTGTATGCCATGATGTAGGTAATTTCTGTCATGATGTTCGGCTATGAATTGCTTTTATGCTATCTTCCTACATATGGTCTCATCTGTGTATGCTATGTGAGTATCCTCAGCGATCATACTGGATATATGTTGTACACTGTATCAAGTCTCTGCTACGTGATATTGAGTACATACTCATGTGTAATACAGAATAAATGCTGTATGGTGTATCAAGTTTTTATGGCATATTTGGAGTATGTATCATTGGTACGTATCACGTTTGTGGTGTAATGTATTAATTGTTTACTCAGCTACACACTCAACTAGATACTATATGCATTACATTAGTTGTATGTTATAGGATATATGCATACATTTAGCCATCATGGGACAGTTACATAATCATATATATCTGCTAATATACGCTGAAATCATGCTACATTATCATTTGCCTGGGTCAATGCTACGCTGTCTATCATTGAATCTGTCCATTGGGTGCATACTACTGCTATATACATACCAGTGTTGTAACGAATCACATCTCAAATCAAAGTATTGTGGCTTGGACTAGATTGTGAAGATTTTTCCCGATAGAGATAAAACAGTGACACCAAGTCAACTTTTGATGATTCTAGACAGGAAAACAAGTGAGTGTGATTCAACCTCAAATATGAAATGAGTTGTTACAACTCTGTTATATTTTATGCTATGATATATGCCATGCTGTATGCTATATAGTGTATGCTATACGTATGCTATATAGCATATGAAAGAAACACACAAAAGCATGTAACATAGGTATTGTAGATGTATTGTAAGAGTCTCAATTTATGTAGATTTATTATTTTTCAAGAAATGTTTGCCGGCAGAAATGTACTTTGCTTTTTTTTTCTCTTTTTTTTTCCTTGGGGGTTCTCATATCCTCTCAAATTTTTTGTTTGTTTTTATTTACATTTTGAGTTTTTATTGCTTTAAGATGTTTTATCTTCAATCAAATGTTCACAATGCTTTTCTCATTTTCTTTTTTTTTCGTTGACAGTTCTCAAAATTGTCAATATAATTCATCTAAGACAGAAATTATTTGTCGTTTTTCTCTCTTCTTGTCTCTGTTGAAGTTTTTAAAAGATCATTCAAACTTGCCCAGGTACTTTTCTGGAAGTTCAAAACCTGGAGGTTATTCCAGACAATGAGAAAGGGAAGGGGTTGAGGTTAGACAAGTAAATGTCTCAGTGAGTGAAAATGCTGTCAGAGTTACAGTAAAATGCTTCTTTAAGTTTCAACATGGGTGGACAATATTATATTGTTCATTTCTAGAATATTTGAGGAAGATGCCAATGACATTTAAAGTTAGTTGTGTACCCTGAAGTAAAGGCGAACCAGGATTAAGTAAATAATTTTGTTAAATGTCTGAGCCTATACATTCTGTCTAGAATTTTCGGGTGAAAATAGCTGTATCAGAGGTTTCCATCTGGAAGGGTTAAATGATGTGGGTGGTGATAGAGCAAATTAGAGTACGTGACTAGTTTAGGAATGTCCTCTTCCTGTCTTAAGCTGATAATCATGCACAACCCAACTTGTGGTATTTTAATCAAAACTTAACATTAACTTTAATTTAGGGTCTGTGTTACTTCCCCTGACCCCCTCCCTCAACACCTCCCCCTCCCCTCCACTCTAGCGCTGACCCTCCCTTAACCCAACCTCTCCCCCTTACTCCACCACAACCTGCCCGCATTGTGTACTGCGACAAGCATTGATTCCATCACCTGGGTAACAACTATTCCATGTCAGTGAATGCGTTGGGTTGTCTTTCTTTCTGTTTTAGCATAGCGCCACCGATATAACTTTGCATTTTTCAGACCCGTGGGTCTCGTTGATCTCAATGTAACATATCAATAAAAATGTGTTTACGTTACTTGATACCAAATAAGCTGTATCGGGTGTAATATTTCTTGACGTAAAACATGAATGTTCTGCCCAGCCCTTTGTGTCAAAATGTGATCTGTTTTATCTAAATTTCAGAAGTATTATATTTACCCTACCAGGGATTAGGCGCTCGGTGTACATTAAATTGATGTACGCACGTCGTTTAGGAACACGAGATACTGGAGGCGATTCATACTGCTTTCACTATATCATCATTTTGGGTGTGGCCTTGTCAGCCATGTGTAGATAACTTTAACCATTCGCAAGCGATGATTGCTGTCTGATACTATTGACGACGCTTCAAACGGCTGTTCACGGAGACTAGGGGTTGGGGGAAGTCTTGGACTGAGGGAAACCAATGCGAGCTATGCACCTGGCATGCACGGGATCCAAGCATTAGGAGCGCGTGCAACAAACAATCCACGTGGGAAATCCACTCCCTTCCGCATGTACCTCTCTCTGCGTGGAGTTACACGCACTGCCCGGCCCCGCTCACCCCAACCACCCAGTTACCCCTCACTCCGCCCCCCCCCCCCACCCCGAACACCCACACACACACATCTCATGTGCGTCGCCTAGCAGGGCCATGTGTTATGTGTATGAGTGATAACTGCATAAACAGTCATTAGAGGTCAAACTTGCCCAGTTTTCGTGATTCACACTATGATTCAGTAATGCAGTTAGGTCTGAGTAATTATGGTATGTTTTGGAGCACGTCAGTATCTTCATTTATAGAGTAACTCTTTATAAAAATGACTCATTATTTCCACAATACGTTGATAAAAACCATGTTGGTTCTATGTGTTACAGGAAAAAATCTGTAACAAAATTGGATTCCTTATTAATGAAATAACTACGCACATATTAAACTTATATGTATGACATCTTAGCTTTTTTGGTTGTTGAGCTATTTGCCCTTTCACACTAAATTGTGGGTATACACATGTATGTGAAGCCCTACTAGAATCAGGAAGCTGCTACTCTAATAATAGTCTTGTGAAGACTATAGTATGAACTACGAACAGCCTACTGTACCTTTCTTTTGCAAAAAGGTTTTTTCCCGTATCTATTTGCTGTACTGCCCAGAGTGCACCTGTGGCAACGGTTTCGATTGATACTATAATCGGAGAGATCCGCGGGCATGTAAAATACAGTGGGCAAGCAATGTTTATACAATTTGATAGTTTAGAACCTTTATTATAGTTTCAGTAATGACTGTTTCATCATTTTATGTTTAAACCATTTAACAATCTTATTTCTTTCACTTACCATTTACCATATCATTTGTTTAATCTTAACAAGACCTGTGTTTTGATGTACGCCTATTTATAAATATTTTATATTTATACTGGTTTAAAATAAATCGAAATAAATCGTGATAGGCAGAAACGAACTCTGAGCCTGCATGTAGTTTGTACGAACTTATAGTTCGAACGACTTGGCCAAGACTACTCTAATAGCAGCAGACAGGCTGCATAACAGAATACCGAACGGCCAAATTAGGAGAACCACATTATGACCTAACCTACAAGACACCCCCCTTCCACCCCCCTTCCACCCCCCCCCAAGCAAGCCGTTAAATATTGGCTTATAACCGCCGCATCCGCGAGATTCGGATCTTGGTAAGAGCGCTGTCAGACTGTGGTCTTAAAACAAGGATAGTGTAAACAACTTGTGGCTCTATGAAAATAAAATATGACAATAAAACAAGACCAGTAAACCACTCAACCATTTAGAAAACCACAGAATTCTTATATCAAAATGTAGTGACTTTGTTTATACTTAAAACGACATTCATCTGAATGGCCATACCTTCAGATCTTAGAAACACAAAGAATGCTGCAAATTCTTTCTCTATTTGTAAATGTCAACGGCAGATGCAATTGTCCCACGTGTGGGGGTAACCTCTTGTTTGTTCGTTTGTTCTTCGTAATGCAACAGTGTATATTGCTTCTGGATATTAAGGGAATATGAAAGATTGCTTTAAAAGATGAACTTAACTTAAAAACTGCGAAAACTTAAATGGTGTGTACGGCTTTTTGAAATCTTTGGTGGTGTAAAAAAGATACTTAGGTAATTATGAAACTTATTTTGCATCCCTTTTGGGAACCCCAGTCTTCATTATTTGAGTATGCTAAACTGTATACAAAACCGCACGACTCATAACTTGAACGCGAAACGGTCTTCAATAAAAGAATTGCCAGATGACAAATTGATCTAGGTCTATATTTTACATCTCTCACCGATAGTCAGGTGGGTTTAGGTATATAGGTTACCTCGACTTCAATTTACTGAGTTCGAGAACAGACAAAGTTTGACACTGTCAATTACCAGTTACCATGGATACGGTAAAAGATTTAAAAGAAATTCTGTCATTTGGAAGGCCATTTGATGCAGGTCCCTCAGAATGTCAGAAATGAGAACTTTGAACATGCCGTTATCCTTAAAATAAATATGGATTACTCGGTAATATTATAAACGATACCGGAATAACTACAATAAACTACGTTAATTTTATTGCAGCTACTTAAAATAAGGCGTAATCAAAATTAAATTTAATGACGTAAACAATATCTAATATGGTCCAAGTCGATGAGGGAGTGACGTTGAAGTCGTTGCGTTATATATGTAATATTTAAATCGTCCAATCGAATTATTGTATAAACATAATAAAACAGATATTAAATAGATCCCGGGTTACCATTCACAGATGTTTCAGCTATTTACAGTTTCACGTATTCCAAGAGTAGAAACGTATGCGTAATTGATCCAGTGAAATGTTTAGTTGAAACTATGACGTCATAATTCATTCAGTACTTTGTTGTTCGGAGTTATACATACGACCCCCCCCCTCCCCCTCCCGCCCCTCACCCAGCAACGATTACTACAACAGAGCATCATCTTGGAAATTGACTTCATTTTCGTTGTTAACTTTGTTAATTTGTTGTAGTATATAGTGTAAACAACCATATGGAAAGTTACTGCACTTTATACTGAAAGATTGAATCCTTCCAAGCAAGTTTCAACATTTTCATGGCGAACGAACCTAATTTGCATACAAAATTCGGGATGAAAATTTGTAAAAGATATTGCAAGCAAACTAGTATAACGAGAGACTTATTACATGCACATTGCACCTTTATTTTCTGGTTTGTGTGAAGAAGTTGCGTTGAGCGTATGATACTCCGTGTAATCTTTGAATGTCAAAGATACTCGGCCGGAAAGTACGCTTGGCTTGTTTAGGTTAACAGCATAAACACAGTAACGTAACTAACGTTAGTAAATGTCATTGACATTTACTCGGGAAGGTTTACGGACCACGGATGAAAGTTTATAGGTCTCCAGAGGAGAGTGATGGCTTTGTTGGTTTAGGGTTGGCGTTTCTGATAAATGAGACCGGTTCTGGAATATCCGATAGTTCCATCTTCACTATAGCTTTAAAGACTTTCTTGAAGTGAGGATGTTTCACTGCATAAATCGCCGGGTTCAATGCACTATTTAGGAGAAACATGACTCCAGCATAGGGCACGTAACGGTCTGTTCCAGGTATCAACAACATCGCGGAATATGGTGTCAAACAGATGACGAAAGCGCACACAACGTAAAACAGATTCTTTGTTATCTCATGTTGTCTCCGATTAAAGCGTTTGCGCAGTTGCTTTGCGTGTTGATTATTCAGCGCGTTGCTTTCCGTACGGTTGCCAAGGGTGACGACGACGTCATTTGTTTTGTTCACTGCCACGGATGAAGTTGAATGTTCGGAAGTTGCCGGCGCCATGTTTTGACAATGGCGTTTAACGAAAACGAATATTTTAATGTAACATATGATGATCGTGCCAAACGGCAATGGGTACAGTACGAGGGCCATGATAGAGTCGTATGTATGTGATTCCGTATGTTTTGGTCCGCAACGAGAATACTTGGGGTCAAAGCCCAGGTCACCAACTCCAAACAAGAGGGGCAATGTCACCGCTAGTATTGGAATCAACCACGTGACCATAGTAGAAATGACCAGGTTGCGCCTACAGTATAGGCTGGTATAAACGTCCCTTGCTTTGGTGACCAGAACGTAACGGTTAAGTGCTATTCCTGCTAGAGTAAATTGGCTACATCCGACACATATCATCGACAGAGCTGCAACCAGTGTGCATGGCAACTCGGACCCGGGCCACGTTTCCCAGGACATAAGGGCCATCACATAGATAGGTACGGACAGACAGGTCACGATATCTGCTAAACTCAAATTGACCACATAAACGTTGGTCGCTGTCCGCAATCTACGCGAAAACCACACCGCTAAAATGACCAAACCGTTGCCGAGGATACCACATACGGCGACTACTGCGCACAGTACCGCCAAGATTATGCGCTCGATGTTCGTTAATGGTGAAACCTCCAACGGTATCAGATCTGTTGCGTTGATAAACATTGTTAAAAATCTTTTCGTCCTCCAGGGAACAAAACAAAAGAGTTTATTATTTATAATTTGAAAAATGGTGATTTTGCAAAAACAAAATAGGTTCCACAAATCTGTTTCTTCCTTGTCCAAAAGAAAACCGTCCGCGAGAAAATAGTGTCAAATTGTCAATTCACTGGAAATATTGACATTGTCCATTGCCGAATTTGATTACAGTGGTAGTTGTTATGAGGCACACATTATTGTACAAGTTAGTTCCGATGGTTTCTCTAAATGATGCAAAGTCGATGGGCAAAATGTTCTCCTTTCGAACGTAAAATATGTGACAGAAGCAAGAATTAAGTGTGGATCGTCCTCTGTTGATCAAAAATTGATGCGCCGAGATATTAAATTGCAATTAGGGAATAAATCTTCTGGTCTCTTGCTGGGTTCAACAGTCGTTATCCTCACGATTCTGTTAGCCTCCCCGAACTATGTAATTGTAACCCAATCACCACTTTCACCAATTCCAAATGACTGGGAAATGCCGCTTGGAAAACCAATCCTTCACGATGCGAGACGAAAAACTTCCCGCTCTAACTGTGAACTGAGGCTGATGTCAAACTGCTGTTTCTTCCTTCGACTCTGACAAACCATTCGTCACGGGTTTGGAGACTTCTGATTGGTCAATCATTTGCACGCTGATGAGGCGGCCTGCTTTTGTGTGTGTGTGTTTGATAGAAATTGAACTAGCCTACTTCAATTTCTATGTATGGTGTGTAACGGTCTTTGATTCACTGTCTAGCAATGAACAAAGACCGTTGTACATGCATAGCTTTGAGGTCATTTTTAAAGTTACGGCACATAGACAGAGATTGACGGCCAGAACACGAATATAGAAGATATCATTAAAAAAATATATAAGAAAAAAAAGTAAAAAATAGGGTTCAAAAAGTTACTTTGCTTTTGGCGCAGAACCGACGCAAATTTTCAGGAATTTCTGCGGCTTCTATATATGGACCACCAAGACTGAGGTTTTTGAAACATGCAACGGAATCAAACCCACACAGTGATTCGTGGTTGAATCAGGGAGCTGCTAGCAGCTCCCTGGTTGAATAATGTTTTCATGTCGCATGTGAACCGAAGATAATCGCTTCAAATTGTAGTGAAAGTACGATAGTTTGAGAAAGATGAGTCAGATGGAAAAAAAAAACTGTTAGTGTCACGAACGATTTTGTTTTTCCTGTCTTTTTTGATAAATGACATATTTTTTTTTTCATTTTATAAATGGGTGTATCATGACTTTTGGTGAATAATATCGTAGTTTGGAATGACTCGCGGTGGAATTTCCAACAATCTCGCATACTTTGAAGCAAAAATCTCGAGGCGCTTGTGGAATGCAGAACTCAACTGGGTCTCAGAACAGTCATTACCGAGAAAACCAGATGCTTTTTATTATGAATATTAAATATTGAAAAAGCCGCCGAGAGTGATATAATCTAGCATTTTAGGAGCAAAAGTAAAAGAGTAGTTGTGGCAAATAATCGAGGAAAATGATCGATGAAAAAAACCTGTCATTAATTGTAACAAGCTAATGTAACCGTCATGTGGGGTTGAGGTGTGAGTGGGAGGAGGGGAATGTGGATGACAATAATGGCTGTAGATAGATTCTCTTGCAATACTGTCGAATCCCGCGCTATTTTCTTATTGTTATTTTGTTTGGTAATTGATGTGTTGCTCATCATTGATTAGTTAACCTAGAAACGAACAACGTTATAATGGGAATCCATTGTCTTAAGTTCCCTTTGTCCGTGTTCTAGGCTTCGCTCCTTTTCTGAGGGGAGGGGAAGGGGTGGAAAATTCCAGTTATAATTAGCCGGTATTTCAGAATAATCCTCGAATTGAAAAACATTCAACATCTCGTCCAAAGTTCTTCATGAATAATTTTTATATCGCTAAGCTCTGGCGCAAATATTAACTATGAGATATGAACAGCTAGAGTGTTGCACTGAGTCGATTCTTTAATGTAAACAATGTAATAAGCTCAGATAGGAAAGTGAATTTAGTTAAAGATTATCAGTATAACTCAAAATGAAGCTTAGCCTATATACGCGTTCAGAGGATGGCCAACATTGGATTTAGGACCTCACCCTACCACCTTACCCTAAGAGATACCCCTTACTCCTACTCCTGCACATAACAGGTAGGAATGCCTCACGGGCGGAAAAATATTTAAAAAACAACTTTGCCCGCAATGTTACTGTGCACACTTCAAAACAAATAACTGGTCTTTACAGGGGCCGTCCAAGATTTTCAAAGCAAACGCCCTACGGACGTATAGCATGCACAGCCATTCAACCGAACGACTAGCAAATTTATATGTTACAATTTTTCTCTCTAATTATCTGCAGCCAACTAACGTCGTTGTCCAAAGCTAGAAGATTTGAAACAAATCAATTTTGATTTGCCTTGATATAAATTTCGACATTTTCCAGATAAATGGAAATATAGGTTTAGTTGGAGGACCGCTACTAAACTTCAATATTACACCGGCCATTTTTCTTTCTTGCCTAATTTCGGTAAGGTCATGCGCAGTATTTAAAACGAAGGAAGACGTGTCATTCAAGTTTATTGTTGCCACTAGTAAGGTCACATGCATCAACTATTTCTTTTACTCAAGTGTTTTTTTTTTATTGTTTGTCAATGATTGAACCCACTCTTAAAATATATACTGTTATTTTTCTTTCTAAACCATAAAGCGTACCATACGTATTCGATTTCATTTGTTTATTTTTCTAATCCTCTTAAAGTATTTTTTTTTTCTATTTTTGTGGTTCAAGATGGATGCACAGTGTTTTCAGCATTAATCTTTGGCGTTCATTCCTTGACACGCTCGTTATTTATTCATGCGAAAGCCACATGATTTTGGATTCTTTTCTAATGTAATATGAAACTGTTATTTTCAATGCAGAGCCGATGGCGATTTACACCTGGTATCCATTAACGCAGATAATCCCTGCTCCATTCAATCAATCTTTTCTTCAGACACTCTTTTGCTTCTTCTATACATAGTTATACCTTTCAATGCATTTTCCTTCTTTATTTTTAGAACGGAGAATGTCACTCGCACGTTGCGAACCCCTCGGCCATGAAATGAAAAAGATAATCCTTAGCAAAATCCCCCCCCCCCTCTATTAGTTCGTTTACCTTTTTTTTTTAAAGACGTCGACAGCATACTTTGACTCATATTTAAAGGGGAACTGTTGTATTTTTTTATTTATTGTTTTTATATTATTTTGGCCTCAGTCGAAGATTAACACAAGTTCAATGGACCTATAGTGTGTACCATGTACAGGATATACCACAAGTCGTCTTTGATTTATTTTTCGAGAGAAAAAAATATGACAGTATTGATTTTATGACATTAGAAGGTTTGTTTCTCTTTAATAAATGACCCAGTGCCACGGGGTGGGAGTGGAGGGGTGCGTTGGGCACCGGAACGGTATGTAAATTATAGGTCAACAGTATTGGCCCAATGCTAGATAAATTAATGTCGGTCGCAGTCCCGCATTTTGCTTTAAAATAGTACAATCAATTTTAAACCATCTGTAGTATAACTGAAATATTGAACAATCTGTAAGTTACTGGGAATAATATAGACGATATACGAAACCCTTGCACCGAGGAATTGAAGTACTTGGAAAACTTTTAGCTAACTCAACATTATGCCATCAATGGTATTTACGACCAGAGAGCGCTCAATCATATTACTCGCTATTTGATGTTTCTTTATACAACCTAAATAACTCTCCTACCCCCCCCCCCCAACCCCAACACAATAACACAGGCACCCACCTCACGTAATCCACCCCATCACCACGTCCGACCCTAATTATATCATTCCCCGTCGCTAAAAGACAGAATGATAAGAGAATGGAATAACAGATTAAAAGATTGTTGTCATAATGTATGCATCATACTGATAAACATATTTCAGTATTAGCGCCATGCATTACGCTCTCTGCTAACTGATGCACTGTAACGCACTGCTTCCGGTATATATATTTACACTTTGGTCAAATTTAACGCTGCTTGTAAAAGAAGGTACTGTATTATAGGGCCACTCTTTGACCATTTCGGTGACTATGACTGACCTATTCTGGGTCAATATTGATTTACTTTAAAGATCCCTTTTGCCTTTTCCCTTTCATTGTTCTTTCATCGTCACCATCAGGGGCACCGGAAGTGGTCATCGAGGGTACTTAAGGGTTCGCGAAGAAAGGTAGAAAGACAAACATGTCCCCTCCTAAGAAAAGGAATCGCGGAAAGTTTAGTTTGGGTATAAGGTAAATTGATCTTCTGGGTTAATCTTCCAGGAATCTCAGATCGAAAAGAATAATTGTTCTGAGCTATTTAGGTCAACAAAGAGTATGTAGCCCGCTATATATGTTACGTAAAAAACGTCTTCTGCCGTTTACCAGGAAAGTGAGTTCCATCCCTTCTTGGATGCGATCGCGGAATAAGAATTGGGCACTTAAATAGCCTTGTCATAGGTCTATGCTTTTAATACATTGAAAACTGTATCCATATTTTTCAAAACATTATCTTATTCTAGCGACGAATATATCAATAAAAATTAATATGCAGAATTTGAAGATCGCGGTAATTCTCGATCCAAAGTGGTTTCATTTCTCTCCCGACAAACAGAGATATTAACTTAAGCAAGGGCGCAACCACGTATACTTTGGAGGATTTATCCCCCTCACCCCCCCCCCACGTCCTAGTTTACATTATATCAATATTTAACACGTAACAACCTAAGCGGTCGAAAATTCTTCAACATTGTTTGAAAAGTTGCTAAATATACAGGCGCGTATCTAGGATTTTCAAACCCGGGGGGCGCGAATTACTATCTAAGCGGAGCGCCACCATCGGTTGGCGCGCAGCGTACAAGAAAATTTCTTATTTTGATACCCCCCAGATCACCGGAAACGGCTATTCTCGGGCTTGAAATGACCAACCAGATGTACACTTTTTGCCTGAGAACCAAGTATTTCCTAATAGTTTTTTTTTTTCCATCCATAACCTTTTTGAAGATTGTCAACCCGGCACACATCATGTTCGACCTGATCGCATCTCCTGTGGGTCTTTGCTTTTGTAGGTGATTCTACGTCACGGCCAACAATACCCGTCAGCCCCACTTTTCAAGGTTTTAAGCCCCATATTTGTTCCGAATTTGAAAATTCACATTTCTCGTGAATAAACTCACTTGAAAACATACCCATAATGTTGTACAAAATTTCATCTATGGACAACCAATATAGAAAAACTTCCTTGAACACCTAACAGACTGGTCAAAATTGCACGAGTAGAGGGAAGTGTGATGCAGAATGTTGGTCAGAAATTTTCGAAAATTCAGACACAGTTAATTTATTGGTGTAGAAATATTAAAACCTGTTATAACGGCTATTATAAAACTTGGTTGAAGGAAATGAAAAAATAGCAGATATTTCCTTCAACCGAACACTATACACATAGGCGTAGGAGGCGCGGCGGAAGTGGCGGAGCTAGGGGTATTGGTCAGGAGGAGCGAGAATGGTCTGTAGGGGCGCTTTCAACACTATCTAAGCGGAGCGCCACCACTGGTTGGCGCGTAGCGTACAGAAAATTTTTGAGTAAAGATACTCCCTAGATCGCCGGAAATGACCCTTTCCGGGCCTGGCTAATTTGCAGATAAACGAAGAATAAGGTGTCATCTCCAAATTACACGAACAAAATGTGACAAATGTCAATAAGTAGATGAGAGTAATAATCTAGAATAAGTAAAAAGTGGTAAAGAGCTGAAAAACGCGCCAGCAGTCCATTTGAGTCCGTCAGGGGGGGGGGCATGCGCCCCCCTGACCGTATGGACGCTCCGCCACTGCGCGGCGGGGGTGCAGCCCCTAATTCGCCATTACTAATGTAAAAGAGAGTTTTGACATAATTGGACCTCCATGCTTTTTATACATCTACATGAGACATGTCGTTGTTTACATTAGCATCCCGCGGTATACTGCGCAATTTTCACGGACCGTACGGTACATGATGGCATGCGATGTATTAACCGATGCTTGCTTATATGATATTGACATTAACACGTTGAACGCGCGCTTCGCGCGCGAAAATTTTGGGTTATTTTTTTAGGCAAGTCGGACAGTTTTGAGGCTTTTCATCCTGGAACGCCATTTTCATGCTCACTGATATGATGTGATATCTGCTGTTTGCGTCACAAATTCGAACAGGCGCGTAGCGAGGAATTTGCCAAGGGAGGGCGAAGCCTGTAGGCAAATTATCTCAGGTTGGCGCGAAGCGTACAAGAAAATTTTGGCCGAAAATGCCTCCCAGATCGCTGGAAATGGCACTACACAGGACCATTTGTTAGCGCGAAGCGTACAAGCAAATTTTGGCCGAAAATGTCTCCCAGATCGCTGGAAATGACACTTCCCAGGCCTTGTAAGTTGCATCTAAGCACTTTCTATTTTGAAATTACTTAGCGATATCATTTAAAACAATGCTGAATGGGGGGGGGCGGGCGGTCGCCCCCATCCCAAAATCGTCATGTTCCCCAACGACACGATCGAGTTCGAGACCAGCCACAGTTGGTTTGATAGCACAATTCTACACACGCGTTATGATAGACCATATATAGTATATATATAGATCATTAGTGAGAGAGGAAAATGGAAACGTCAAAAAATGGAGTTGTCGGTGAAAGGGGTAGGGTGAGTCAAACTTTTACGAAATCATTGATCCGTCACTGGCTACCCTTCAGCGCTGTAATGATGTCACTGTTCCTCTTTCTCTTCCCGGTGTCTTCGCGTTTTTCTTTTACTCCCTCTTTTTCTCCTTTTTCTCTCTTTCTTCTTTTTCTTTTCTCTTCCTTCCTCTCCTCCTCTTCTTTTTTCCCCTCTTTTTTCCTTTTTTCTTCTTTTTTTTTTCTCTCCTCTTTTTCTTACCCGGGGGGCGCGCGCCCCCAACGCCCCCCCCCCTGGATACGCACCTGATATAGCACCATTTTTGCATCAATATAAGCACCCTCGGTTTTTACCCAATTTCTTAAAGGGGTAGCCCCCTCCCCTACGACACCCTCCCCTCGACGACATAACATCTGAAAATTGTTTGAATTGAAATTATAGTTCCAGCATATAGGGTGCTTATATATTTAGTTCTGAAAAATATTTAGTTTTTCTTTTCTTTCTGTTTTTGAGGGTTTTTTGTTTTGTTTTGTTACATAGCCACAATGAGCAAGTTTCGTAGGATATAGTAAAGAAGCTCCTGGCCCTTGCCAGCTGGAATCTTGTATTTAGCGTTGAATGATCAGGAAGTATATAAAGACATACAGAACAGCTGTATAACAAACTGAGTGCGAAGGAATCCCGTACTATGGAAAAGGTTTGAAGGTTATTACATCCTTCTAAAAACTAAAAAAGGATATTTGTTGGAGAAAATAACATGTATTATTTCCTTTCAAATGTCACAGAAAAGTAGTAGCTGATTATTCTTCTTAAAGGAAAGAAGGGCCTTGAAATAGCATGACTTGTTAGATTATCATGTTAACCCTATGTATAGGCTACCTATATGATATCCTGGGCGATTGATCATGATGTACGCTATGTAGTTCATGCATGTGTATATAAATTAATGGTTCGTGATTAACTGTGAGACTGGGTTAACATCATATATACGGCCAAAAGTCACACAACAAAACTTTATAGGTCTGGAGTATTCGTCAGTGAAGAGGGGAGGGGCAGAGGGGGGCAGTAGCGTAACTCCTATGGGCTCGGACCGTGCTGAACCGGGGCCCCGACCACAGGGGCCCCCTGCCACTGGAGGGGGGGGGGGTACTGCATGGTGATCTTATTAGTAATGAAAAATCGTAAAATTCGATCCTTTATGTGAACGAACATTTGATCAAGCTGATTGCATGGCACTCTTTTTAATACCGTAACTAAAACTGATCCAGTTGCATGAAGTTAGCACTGCCGTGAAGTGGATCTACATGCAGGTTGTTCCTACGCCTGTTAAACTGTAGTCCATCATTGCAGGTACATGGTATAGGTTTTATGTACGTGAAGTGTTGGTATCAGTGACTGGGGACCTAAGATGTTATGTCGTCAAAGGGGAGGGGTCTAAGGGGAAAGGTGGGAAGTTAAAGTTTGGTAAAATGGATAGGACGTGCTTAAATGCAGAATGGTGTTATAGTATTCAATTTTTGAAACAATGTTAAAGAATTTTCGCCTGTTTTAGCACAAACCTAATATATGTATGTAGTGTACACAAGGATGATTTGCAATAGTCTCTCTGCCAGGAGGTAGGGGTTGGGCGGATCCCCCTGATTTTATTCTGGGGAAAGAGCTTGAGCCCACAGAAGTTGACGTGGTTGCACCGGCCATGTTGGTTGGTATCACATGAATACCGATATTCTATAACATTAATTTATTCACTTCTTTATAAATACAATGATTGAAACTATTAGAAAAGTTACAAGCTTTTACGAAACCTTTGAGGCCTTGAAATGTCAGGGAAGCCGAGGACTCAATTCACTGAACGTACACGTCACTGAGAAGTGTTACCCTGTAGGCATTTTGTTTATTGAAAGAGTCGATTTTGAGTTGACCCTGAATTTGAAAAGGTTCAACATAGATTTGTCTTTGAGAATTTAATTAATCTATATGTCCGTAGGGTTTACCTCTGTCAACTTAATTAACAATATCCATATTAATGATAGATTTTGTCTTTATATATGAGCTTCAAGATTTCTCTAGAATATATATGTTTTGATAAGCGTGTTTTTAACCGGTGAAAGCGGTCATGGGGGGTTTACTTCTTAACTGACAGCTAGTGTATTAGATGAAGGGTAACTTCGTCTGTATACCGTTGTATGGAACGCCAAAAGGACCATGCACATTATGATCCTAAACTACGACCCCATTTGGCAAGAATGACTTATTCTCAAATGAAATAACTCAAATAAAATAATAGATAGCGTCCAAAAATGTCGAGCTGAATGGAGGGGGAGGGGGGGGGGGGCGGGTCACGATGACAGCAAGACTAAGATTTAAGGATCCATCCACACACAAAATCAAATATCTTTTGGCAGTTCCTCAGTAGCCGAAACGTGTGTATAGTACGGTAATTTCATGTGAAGGCTACTTCCAATAGGTTGCCTATATTCTCCAAGATACCTTGTGCCGTAAGAGTTGATCATTTGATTGCCATGCACTATTTGTTTTTCTATTAATCAACGCCGTACGTGATGTGTAGGCTACATTTTATATCCCTAACTTACAAAATGGCGGAGAGAGGGACACAGGAAGTGTAGGATGAGCAGAACATAAAAAAGTAGGACGGGTCATATGAAAGGTGTTACAGCTGCAGAAGAAACATAACCCTGTCCCTCCCCAGTTTCAAAGGAGGAGGGGGTCACCATTCTATCCTAGCTATACCACACGC
This sequence comes from Apostichopus japonicus, assembly GCF_037975245.1. Taxonomy (NCBI): domain Eukaryota; kingdom Metazoa; phylum Echinodermata; class Holothuroidea; order Aspidochirotida; family Stichopodidae; genus Apostichopus; species Apostichopus japonicus. The sequence continues at coordinate 4,993,270 of NC_092563.1, read as the reverse complement.
CATGAATAGCCTGATAAATTGTTAATTTCCAATGGTCTCCGTGGTGAATCATATGTTCTCTAATCATTTCATTTTGTGGCTGAAGTCATCGAACTATAGCATGATTGATATGGATTCATCTCAACATATATGCCTCCATGTCTTCAATTAAAATCTTCCCGTAGTACCGTAGTACCGTCATAATAGTCCTATGAACCTTAACATCCACAATATACGATATAAAACACCCTTCAATCACAGATTCAAAAAGATGGCATCGAATTCCAGTGCAAATCCCTGCGGGTAAAATTCCTCACCACCGATGCATCTTTTAAAAAAAAGAACGGTATATAAAAGAAAAATAATATTAATCTGAAAACAGATTCCAGCGATGATCGATCTTTGTTACTGGTAGACAGGAGTGGATCGAGAAATTTGAGTCAGTCTAAGCCTCTTATAGGCCTACAGCAGTAGGCCTATATAGTTATATCTTTGATCTGCTGCTCTATAGGGTCCAATTCCGCGACACATTTGTCGTAAACAGACGTAAATAACCCGAGCTTTGCGTCGGCTACGACCATATCCAACTTTGCATTTAATATGCGTGTACACCTGTCATGAATAAGCTACAACATATATTTCCAAGAGGTATTAAAACATCATCAGTTTATTTACCGTCAAACATTTGTCATGCTAAACATGGCTGCAAGTTTCCCAAAACAATTTTGGTGCATATTTTCTCGACCAATCTAGTTCTTCTACGTGTATACCAGACGTTGATGGGAAATAATTAGATGATGGGTTTCAAAGAATATAAACGATATCCCGAGGATAGCAGTAAATATTAGTTTAAGCTTCATCATGGCTGAACAGTTTTCGTCTTTGTATCATTTTCTTTCTTATTATTATTATTTTTATCTTTAATTGCTATCACTGATAACTTTAGAAGAGATATCATTAATTGGAATTAGACATACCTCCATATTTACATGAGGATGTATATGTTTGTTTCTATGAAAAAACTAAAACATATCTTAAATTCATATATAAGAGAGGTCTTTTCGCTTCGACTTAAAGATATTTCTTTGATTTCTGTGAGATATCTTTCATTCGAATTTGTGATATCTATAATTTCATGCTACCAGAGATATCTTTAACTTCAGGCTACTAGAAATATCTTCAGAACGAATCAGCGTTATCTCTTATAGTGTAGTTTGAAGAGAAATTTGCTGAGGCTATAGTTTTAAGAAATGAATAAAGTTGGTTATAAAAGAGCGGTAATTAGGGATGTTCTTTGTGGTCGTCCGTTTGGAATTTTTGCTGACGTTCCCTGCAGTACGTGTAATAAATACTATATCAAGATGTATTGTATGCCTATTTTTTTTTGTAACCGGATAAATAACTCCATAAATGTCTTTCCTTTTCCAAATGTACGATTTAAATTTGGCTACAAAATGACATCAACAGGATGTGTGCAGGACAAAACAGTTTAATCCATGAATAGCTGCTTTACACATGCATGATGAGCAAAATAGACGTCTTTGTCTTTCGCGCGAAAAAAAACATCGTTTCGTAAATATTTTGTTGGATTCATATTGCTCGCTGACATTTTCGAGACCACTAAATCAATTGGATAAGATTTAACATCGATCTGTTATTTTCATATTTGTTCTGATTTATGACTGTTTTTGATGTGGGGAAAGGCCGGAAGTAATGGGTGTGGGTTGGAAACGTGCCATCTTTTTCTTCGGGAAGTGAAATATCAAACTACTTTAATCGTTAACGCACTGCTGTTATTCACGTCCAGCTCATCTGATAGGTTTCGGAAAGGGTGGGGAAAGGGAGGAGGGGTGGGGAGGGGATTGGGGAGGGACACTGGGCAAACCTGACGCGCCTTAAGTTAGCCAATCGGCAAGCTCTTTTTATTGACAAGGAATGGTAGTTTGTTTTTATCAGCGGCAACTCGAGAGTTACATATAAACCTAGTATACACTGCTGACATGTATTATTGTTTATTACTCAGTCTAGCTTTGTACATACAGGCCAATATAACTGGTTTTTAGTGCTGCCGACAAGATGTGCATCCCTGGCGTTCGTTCAACATTATGATACTATATAGGCCTATATACTTTAATTGTTTACAATACGCCAATCTATCGCCTGTAACAAGAAAACAACGTCCTTTAAATAGACAATTTTATAAGTGAGGTTGATTTGAATTATTTCCATATCAAACCTTAAAATACTTCCGACGGATGGACTTGAATGAAGCAAATATTTACATTGTTTTATTGTTTGTCCATTTTGGTCAGTATCATCAAATTGGCATATATGATCAGTCCTGATGTGTTGTACGGTTACGATAAAATAAAATTTAACGAATTCTACAGAACACGTGGAACGGAAATGAAACTGAAGGGTAACCGTGGCAATCTAGGTTTTCAAGGGGAGGGAGAGAAAATATTATCGCATCAACTCATCATCTCACGAAATGGAGATTGGTTCTATCACCGAACCGACCGAATCGAACCCTCCATTGGAGTCGGTTTAAACCACCCGGCCACACCCACACCCACACCCGCCCCTAGCTGCCATTGATGGCAGAACAGGTCAAAGGTTATCAGTACTATCCGATATCCTCCCCCCCCCCTCACCCGCCCTCCTCTATCAATCTGTCTGTCAATTTTGGCAAACTTAAAAGTGAAACGAGAAGGGGGGGGGTGTATAAACGTTTGTAACCATTATTAATTTTTCTAGCCTATTATGGGACAAAGCTTATGAATATGAGTCCGAGATTCGGGCCATGCGCGAGCCGTATAAACATAGCGGCCTGGATTTCGTAGAACTGTACAAACACAACCTTCGATAAGTTCATAAAGCAAGGGCCGATTGAATAGGGTTAAATGACAGTCATTACGGCCACAGGGGAAGCTTGGAACCCTGGCGGAGGATACAGACAATACAACAAAGCCCTTTTGTCATGATTCAGACTACATAAAGAACATTGCGCTTATGTTTCTAGATCAAGCCATCCGTGAAAGCAATGTTTTTCCTGAAATTGTCATTTTTCCCCCTCAGAATACACACCAGGATCCTTTGTTCTATGTATAATCTCATCCCCCGTGACTCGTATCCGACCGAGTTAGAACATTCCCACGTGACAACTACTACTATGGTTAATCGTTTCATTCAATCGTGAAGTGATATGCCGTTGACCCTAATATATATATATTTATCCCTAATCCCATCCCTCGTCGATCTTAGCAGATGTTTGATTAAGCAATCATAAAGGGAAATTGTGGTTTCCGCCTTCAGTTATATCCTCTTGTATATGCGTATACACCCTCCACGAATACTCACCATTGCCTATGTTTGCGATGATGATAGGAGGCGATAGTTAGCGGTCAAAGGTCAACCCCATCGGAGGTAGTTCAGACAAAAAGATATTCTATCATTTATAGTTTACCGCAGAGAGTAAACCACATAGAATGATGTTAGAATGAATCATGACAGATGTTTACATATCTTCTTAGTTTTCTTTTATCAAAACTTTAATATAAACATCGTGTTATGTTACAAATAGCTTCTGCTCAAGTATTTGCTATAGTATGGACATCCTCTCTACCCCTATATACCCTCCATCCACTGTGCACACACACACACAACGCCCCTTCACATACACAATACAAAATACACTATCGCGCACGCGCACACAACATGACTAATTATTTCTCATGATTTTATTTCTAAACACTTAAGTTTTATTCTCCAAATAGTTATCATTTCATGCAGCCATATAGCATCATTTCAAGTAATGGAAATAAGTCTAAAATGATTATTATATCTTTACATGACGTTCAAATTTACAAATAAAAGTGTCCGAATGACGTAATATTCGGAGTCGAAATTAAATAATTTTCATTACATTTTGGTGGAAAAAGATCTAGTGGGAGATGGGGAACGAGGCATATTTTGAGTTCGGATAGGTTTCGTCAAATTTCCAGAATATTGGCGTCCAACGCAAGTATGGCTGTCACTTATTTCATTTTTCGACATGATCGAATTCTGATCCATCATTCATTTTTAGAGCTGCATGTTGAGTTGGTTTGTAGCTTTTTACCATTTGCACCAAAATCATGTAATATCCACATATAATTGGATATACTTTTCTTAAATTATTAATACGAATAGAGAACCCTTTTTCTGCCAACAATTTGTAATGTATATTTCTTAATAAGCAGTGCCTGGGTTTGAAGTAAGAATCAATAGTAATTAAGGAGAAGATATGTATACAGTCCAAAGAATATTTTAAATAATTTCCTCTCTTATTTTCATCAACTTTTATGAGAATGCAAGAGATACCCGTATCTGAAAATATTCAAGGTAGGTCGTTTTGAATTTTTTTGAATATAAAGGAGAGCTATTTGCTGATATAAATTCAGTCGCTGAATATTTATCTCGCCCTTTAAACAATTTTTTGAAGTTTCTCTGCAAACTAAAGCGAGACAGTATACTGTTGACAGAAGGATACAACCTTCCCCCTTCCTTGCACCCCTCCATGCCCCCCTCCGTGCCCCCATTTTCCTTTTATATCGTCATTCTTTACTTTCCTCGTCGTGCGAACTTGCGTGCAAACTGATCATCCTGGCGATTTTTCGATGAGATAAAAAAAAGGTGATAAATCAAGTTATTATGATCAATTTTGTCCTGTCATTCGTCACCTTGTCCTTGAACAAATACAGGAAGTAAGATGAGGTCCAGTGATCGTAATTTCCGGTCTTGTTTCTTGACCGAACTGTTGGTTTTAAGAATGGATAATCTACTGCATACAATCGGCTGTAATATCACAACAATAAAGTATAATCATATAAAGGACTTGAAGCATATATAGTTTAACAATAAACCACAAGTTAGTCAGTATACATCGGTTACACTTTATTCATTCGCGGATGATCTATTTTGATAACACATATCTACAGTAACAATATATATATTCTGGACGAAGTCTTAAAAAAAATATAAAGCATTTCCAGTTTCCGGAACTTCTTTTAATGAAACTAGTTATGAAAATTTTCTTGTTCGATGAAGCGTAACATTTTATGATGCTTCCAATTAAGAGATGAAATAAAGAGAACATATGATGCATTACGGGCAAAGAGGTCACTTGAGCCTTCTGGGAATGGGTCGACTGTTTACATTGAAGATGGAGAAGTAAGAAAAAAAACCTATGTACATCGTCTATATCGGACAAAGCCTCAAACTACCCTCACACCACTGCCCCCCCCCTTAGCCCCGCCCAGTCCCATATTTGTACAGCTGTATAGCTAAACATTATGGTGTTTATAAGACGCCCAATTGAACTATTTCTTTCGAGAGTTGAACGGACCGGGAATTTTCATTTTAGCATTTTCTAAGCCATGAAGCTACATGGGAAGAATATGTCCAGTTCTCAGGGATCATGTAAGGGACATTGTTGCCACTGGCACTCACTCCTCGTTAGTGGCTGCATATGTGAAATAAAGATAGGCATATAGGCATATGTGAAATCCAAACAAAATCAGGAAACGGTGCAATGAAGTCATCGAATTCAATGTTGTTCCTCTCATCAAACATTTTCATTTTGTTTATAAAGGTTTCCCACTTAATATATGAAGAGAGGTCGGAATGAACTGACGGTAGTGGGTGTTCGAACATGTTTGGCATTTAAAACGTTTTCGATGTGTGATTATCCATGTAAAGTGAATGTTAGTAGTGAAGCAAAACTAGCTGCATCACTTTGGAATGTTGTTGACAGTGGCGGATCCCGGGCCCGGGAAACTTGCCCCCACCCGCCAGTCTTGAATTTATCATGCACCAAAAAGTAGTTACAAACAATAGTAAAGATTCTCTCGTTGAACTTCCTTACCCTTCTCTGGAATTTAAAAAAATAAAAAAAAATATCTAAGCGGAGCGCCACCACAGGTTAGCATACATATATTTTTTTTTTGAGCAAAGATACTCCCTTAGATCGCCGGAAATGACCCTTTCCGGGCCTTGCTAATTTGCCGATGATGTATCAAATGTCAATAGGTAGATGAGAGCGCAATAAAAAAGTCAATAATTGCGAATAAGTAAAAAGTGGTAATAAGCTGAAAAGGGCGCCAGCTGTCCATTTCAGTCCGTCAGGGGGGCATCCGCCCCCCTGACTGTATGGACGCTCCGCCGCTGTTTCTAATTTACCACTTTTGCGGTGGTATAACTTCGTTATCAACCCAAACTTGTCGGGGCCCGGGCCCACGCTCCTGAGAACATCCGTATCCTCCACTGGGTCGTATGCGGCTTTGGGCCATACAGCCAACCTGTTTCTCCCCCCCCCCCCTTTTGATCGCATTATGCACCCACCTGCTGTTGTACCATATGATGTATCAACCTTCCACGACATGTTACAGGAAACAGCCACTTCCCGTTCCATTCTTATCAACTTCCAATATATTTATCTCTATTTTATTTTTACGATAATAACATATTCGATTTGCGTATGTACGCTGATATCGGTCTCTCATCAAATACTGAGATTTACAAATATTAATCTTCATTAGTCCACTCGTTCTTGTTGAGGCATTTAATACCCCCGAAGGACCCGTGAGGCAAACCTTACAATTATTGTCGTTGTTGAACGGCAGCCGTTTTTATCGAGGGAAAAAGAATGGTGGGTGCAGAACGCTAATAAATTTCATTGATGGGAATATGAACTATATGAACTATCAAAACCAATTTCTGAAAGAGAGTTAAGAAATGAAAAGTATTTGTACCTTATAGCAAGATTATGACGGGTGAATAATGGTATTTGTTACGGATAAGAACGTAAATAAAATACCTAAACGTTCTCTGGTTGAACTTTCCTCACCCTCAGTCTCGGGAATTGCTTCTTTTTTTTTATCGCTTTCCGCGGTTTCTGCATATGTTTATGTCTACTTCAAATGCGTATTACAGTAATGAAACATTCCCTAGCAACGGTGTTTTTAAAGGGCTAATAACGAAGGGTTAGACCAGGGGAAAGCGGGTATGGGGGAGGAAGAAAGTGGGGGAGGCTCTCGAATGCTTTCATCTGCAAATTTCTATTTATTTCGGTATAAGTGGACATTGTATTTCTCCTCTCGTTCGTAGTGTCACCGCTGCTCTCATGGTATATAGACCGGTTGGGCTGAGGTATAAGTATGTAGCCAAACTGCTGAGAACGAAGGAAATTTTGTGTTTTCACGTTCAACAGTATACTTTGTCAGAAAATATCTAAGGCATATATAGGCCTAAGAGTATATGTTATTTTTGCAAGTCGAGGGAGAATAATTTTGTGGTCATCTCCTTGCCACCGCCCCTGATTCAGTTACATATAATACACATCAAAGAAGGAAGCGTGGGAGATCTGATGGCATTTCAAAACCCCCATACGGCCCAACCCAACCCATCCCTTCCCCTTAGATTTGATTCATCACCATTTAACTGCTTTATATTCCTTTCTTGTAATTTTACTTGGCAATGCCCAAAACTTGTCATTGAACGTCTGACACATCCAAACATATTTTCGGAACACATTCACATCCTGGCAGTATGTCTCGGCCTACATCATACGTAGAAGATTGAACTCATTGTGTAAGCAATGTGAGGAACCATGTACCCTACCACATCTTAATTCCTTGTTTTTTTCGAAGTGAGAGTTTGCATCATCTTTAAGCTAGACACTATACTGTGTTGTAGAGACAAACTACGCAAATAGGATCACTACCCATCGTGCAAGAAAAGTCACAACAGCCGGTCTGTTGACTTCTCACCGCCAGAGTAACATCAGTCATCGGATGAGTCAAATTCTATTACCTTTGCTAAGTCTCGAGTACACTGAGTTTCGTGGAAAACTCATAAACATGGCGGGTGCGATAAGTGAAGTTGGATAAATTACGACATCGGCGATGTAATCAGGTAAATATGTGTAGTACTAGAGAGGTAAAATAGAGCTCGTAGTCGTTTCACAGTCGTTTTCCATGTTGAGGGCATCATCTCAATAGTCGCTCTCGATTTACAGCTGTTGTGTGTTACGGCTTGAAACTTCAGTGCATCAGTCCGACTGTTCGTAATTGGACACCCCTCACTCAAAGTAAATCATCTATGTGGTTAACAACCATTTTGGCTGTGTTTTAGGGAGTTATTAATTGTTTAAGCAGGTCCACCCCCACCCACCCACCCTGAATTCTGAATCGGAGCCTGGGCACCGACAATTCAGGTGGGGTACAATACTCGTGTCCTGTAACTTAGTGTTTGTACAGATAAAGGTGTCTTAGACGGGGGACAGGGGGGCTGAATATAACTGATCTTGTGAGGGCAACTCACCTCCCCTTCTCCCCCCCCTCCCCCCACTTCTGCCCTCTTCTCCCTAAGACCCTTTCTCATTCCCTCTCCATCTATCTAAATGTAATCTCTGTCACAACATTTTTATAGTCACACAACTAGATGATATTGAATGGGACAAACATACAAAACATACCTCAAACCATTGAAACTGCGAATAGTGAAAAGAGGGCGCTATACAACATCTGCTGAAACTTTGATGAACCAAAACTGATTACTACAGCGACCACAAAAGCGTAGGACAGATATTACTGTAGGAGTTATTGGCTGGCTTTGGAAAGGTTTAGGACAAGAATGGGAGTAGAAATTATTTTGAGTTGTTACAATATATAGAACCAAAAAACAGCAGAAAAATAAAGGCAACAGAAAATAATCATAATATCAGTCATCTATGATATATTTTTTACTTCTGTAATTTTTAAACTCTTTATAAATGAGGAACTGCCCTGTATGGTCTCTTTACCGAAAGGTCTGACGATGTTAAAATTTAAGTGTCCCCTTCACCCCCCCCCCCCACACACACACATTACCTGTAGCCCATACCATCTACACTGAGCTGCCAGAATCTCATCCCACTTTTCAACACTTAACTTGAATCATCATGATAAACTATTATTTTATCTTCTCAAAGTCTCAGCACTGATATTTCCCGTTTTTCTTTCTAGGTAATCCTGCATTTTGTCTTTTTCAGCGATAAAACCATGGTTTTGGTGTGTCCCTGTTACCTCCTAACACTATGATGCTGTTGGTAAGTTGGATAGGTAGTATAGCCTCTGTGAGAATGGATTCAGCCACTCTGTTTTATTTTATTTCACATATGTACCTGTCATCACTTTCATACATCAGATATCATCTTGGAAAGGTATGCACATCAAGAATACTCTGTTACATCCTATCACTTTCATCCAAAAGTAATCCAGCATGGTAAGACCATGATCTGTATCTCCTCTCAGTGGTCTCTCTGCAAGCAGTGAGTCAGTAAGAACGTTCCCTTTAGTGTGTCATTTATGTTACCTCTCATTGCTATCATGATGTAGGTAATCCAGCAAGGTAAGACCATGATCTGTATCTCCTCTCAGTGGTATCTCTGCAAGCAGTGAGTTAGTACCAAAGTTCCCTTTTATTTCTGTCATCCTTCTTCGCTTCCATCCAGGAGAAAATCCTCAATTTCTAAACGCATCTCATCCCTTCTCTTCTGTCTCTGTACATCGGCGAGGACCGAGCTTGGAAGCCTGTCAAGAGATTTCTGCAAAGCAGCAAAAACACCAAAAGGGGGAAAAGTCAAGAAAAGAAAAGCAAAAAACAATGACAATTAAATTGACATTGAATTCCACCACATTCCCACTATTTGTATAGTGTGCCATGGCATCCAAAAAATATGATAAAGACAACCTTGTACTCAAGAGTGGGATATTCAAGAGCAAACACTGAATATGATGGGGCTATACCGAAATCAGAACCCTAACCTAAACCCTTCAGTAGTCGCTTACGATTACAAAGAACATGTAGCATGTATTATCCGTTACGAGTCAAGGGATTTCAGACCACCTATTAAAAAACATTGTCCTCTTTTGAATGATAAAAAGAAAGCACCATCCAGTCTTTCAGGCATGTATGGGATCAAAAAAACAGTGATTGTCCCAAAAGTGACTTCATAGAGTGTCATATGAACAACAAGTTCATAAAATGTAGCTTCCTAGAATTGAATCAACTCGAGCATGACAAACACCAGACTTAACAAACACTCTGGCAACATTTCTCAACGACATTTTACTCGGCAAAAAGACACACACTGATAATGAAGGCTCAAGAAGAAAGAAAAAGAAACAAAAGGAGAGGAATTGTCAACTTACAACATCGCGCATCATAACTTGACATCCATAACACATGACGACAGAAAGGTCGGCAGAGGTCAATCTGGATTTGGAAAAATACAAAAAAAACAATAGGGGAAACTCATGAAGAAGCTCAATTACTTAATGGTACCAATAACTTCTCTTATGTTGTGTGTGAAAATTTTACATTAACAGGATCTGACAGGTGAGAATGCAAATCTAGCGAGAACTTTCATTAATCTTTCACGTTTGTTTGTAAACTAATTACCCCATCAGTTTTTTCTATTGTTGGTAAGTTTACCCTTTGTATTTTTTTGAAATGGACAGAGAGAGGAAACGATGTACAAAGGCAACGAGCGAGTAAGAAAAACTCACTCTTCGTTCTTCTTTGCAGACTGACAACTCTCGTCTCCCTCGCCGCAACAACTAGCATTGTCTCTCGCGACTTCGCAAGCAGCTTCGGGTTCAGACGAAGAAGACGAATAAACGGTACTGGATTTCCGAAGACTCATGGAATACTGAGTAGCCGCTGATGCAGAACTGGCCGAAGATGATGAATCGACAGGTGACTGTAAAAGATAAAACATGATGAAAGAATTATTAATATTTTGTATGATATTCGTTTTTTGGAACAAACTCAAACTTGCAATATTATTTATAAGTTGTAACTGATGACTATTGGAGTGAAAAAAATAGTTTTAGTTAGTGTAATGTCATAAAAAAAAAAACTTATCAATGAGGTTGCATTTTAATACAATTTTTCATATCTTTCCAGAAAGTAAACAATGAGACAATGAGAACCTGTATGCCGTAGTGGCCTTGAAAAGAAGGTTTTAAGGATACAGTCGGTTATTCAGACCCTCGGAAGCACTGTACAGAGGTGAGAAGCATATGACTTAAATCTGACTCTATCTCGCAAAAAACATACCTGACAGAGGACGCAGGTATGTCTTTTGCCAATAGTCTCTTCATCCGAAGTCAACTTTGCACCCGTCCTACGGAAAACCAACAAAGAGTTAAAGTATCACTTTTACTAACAGATGTTATACTGGTTTCAAACGACAAGCAGTTTTGAAGAATTGACAAAGCTATTCTGCTCTGCATGTATAGAAATATATTATGCATACATAATACACCAAAAAAAATAAAAAGATTTTCTTAAAGTTTCTTGAACAGAATATTTTCATGCAAGTGAGACTATCCCTGAACACCAAACACTATACAAGTGAAGGGTATGTATACACCAAGGGCAGTAGGTGGTACATATACCTGGTGTGAATAGATCATGCATTCAATAGGGGGGGGTGGGGGGAATAATGTCCATCTTGATTGAAATGTGAAACAATTAAAAACTCAAGGCTTTCCTGAAAGATAATATTAGCTTAACTTCACACTGTCCTAGATATGACATTCATGTTCTATGGAGGAACTCACAAGTGTTTTAATCCAAAACTGAGTAAAAAAATTTAAAAAACGCACAAACAAACCAAAAACCAAAAAAAAGCAGTAGAGTAAACAAAAAGAGCACTCACTTCAGGACTGTAGTAACGGTAGCAGGGAAGTTACTTTGCAGACCGTTTACAAAGTCTTCTGTTAAAGTATCGATACTGGCCAGTCTGCTAGCCTTGGTTGATATCCTCGGTATGAAGACAGGCTGCAGACAGCACTGATGACTAAACAGTGCAATCTCTTTACTAGTAAATTCTCTGTGGACAAAAGGACGGAAGAGACATCTTACGAATATTTCATGGCCTTCGGAGTATCTCGTTATGGACCTTAAACCTTTGAATACTTCTTTCAATAGGGGCTTTTAGGAATTAAAGTGATTGTGGAAATGACAACCATAAGTAATATGCTTATAGATCCAGGATTCGTTGGAAGAGGAGGCCTGGGGATGATTATTAATAGATATCCAAACTACTACAAAAATAGCAGTTCAACATGTGTAAGAGTGTTAGAACAGTGGTGAATGCCGGTGCCTTCCAATCATAAGGTCCCCTGTTCGAGTCACTCCAAGATGAATGTATGTGGTCCAGTTGTTGACAATTGACAATTCCTAATCATGGACGTTAAATGTGAATCTAAGAGACTGACTTCAGTCAGCTTGCGGCTTTGATAAGCCAATGAGGCTTCTTAGCGAGTTCCTGCTTGCAGGAGGATCTTAAATACATACATACATCAGTATAAAGTGCAAAATGAGTTCAGAAGAGGGGGATCCTCGGGACCCACCCACTTAATCCCTACATTCTGCCTCTGGAATACTTTCATCTAAATGAAATCGAACTAGCTTCCCTAACATCTCATGATGCTGATCTAGCATACCTCATTGGTCTAATAATGGCCACTTCCTCTCCTCGGGTATCCAGAAAGCTCATATCTTGATGCACTGTTTCACCATGTCCTTTTGCCAAGTTACCGAGGAGAACTGTGGCCAGTCTGGTACCGCTGTCCCCAAACATTATCTTTGTGTAACCTAACTGCTTGGCAATCTGTTTTAGTAACTTCAGCCTGTATATACCAAGAAAATCCAACGAATAGGAAAGCAATAAGGTCAGAGGTATATATGTCACCACGGCGATAATGTACACCAGATTTTATTGGCATAAACTATCTACTGGTGCCATCCTATCAGACAAGTACAAAACGATTTTCCATTCCAATGACTACTTTTGAAATTTTTCATGGCATTTGAAGTCATTGAGAATTTCTATTATTTTTTATAACAACCGTGTGGATTTTCCAGTGTTGTCACGACTACAGCAACACTGCTATCTTTAAAACATATTTTAGATGTACAAAGAATTTTAACTTTTTCATTAATGAACAAGGGAAGAATGAGGGTGAGTGTTAATAACCAGAAAATTGGAGACAATTTTTTGAAATCCATCTTACCTCAGTTTCTGAATCAAATCCTCTTTTGTGGTCAGAGATGACGTATTTTCCAACAGCTGCTTGAATTCCTCTTTCATTGAGTTTTCCGTAGGAGGATTGTCATGTCCATCTTCAGAATCATGTGACTGATCACCTGATATTAACCTGTAACCAGGGCTACATTTGCTCATAACCTGTAATGACATTTAATGACAAAGTTTTGGTATCGTTGGGCTAGTAAGTGTTTAAGTGATTGGTTTACCTTAATTTTTTCCAATATTTCAGAGTAAATCCTTTCAAAGTAAAGCTTCTATGTTTAAAGGAGAGAGTTTCTCCAGGGACTATATCATCAGAATTTGTTTCAAAGAAATATATTTTGCTTGACAAATCTGTATCTTGACAGAAAGTTAAGGGTAAGTCTGATTTGCATAGCAATAATCAGCATACAAAGTGCTTTTTTACATCTTTGACAAAAATTATTCTTTATGTGAGAAAAATGTTTGTGCATATATATATATAATTACGTTTTCTTTTATAAATATATATATATATATATATATATATATATATATCTTTATCTATATATATATATATATATATATATAAATAATAATCATCGTTGAATTCATCAAAAGCGCAATACTCCAACATTTACCTCTTCTATACAGGTTACGTAAGATGGAAATGTAGATTCCTTCAGCCAAGTTTCAATCTTCCTCATTTGTGCACTTCTCTCCTCTTTGTCTTGCTCCAAACAAACGTTCTCTTCAATCGCAAAAAAATAAGTAAATAACGCCAGTAAGAAGCTAGAACCTTTGAAACTAGCTCCCTTGACCAAATCTTGACATTACAGATAATGGATTTTTCATTAATCTATGAATTTACAATTTACCAAGAAACAAGGAATTTGAAGAGTACCTTCTCTAAATAAATTTGTTACGTATGTATCATGGCAGTATCGATGTGGAACCTGATTGTGCTTGTATCATTTGACCTGACCTGGAATTGGTGGGTCAGTTTACAGTATTTTCTTCTATGCTCATGAGTTCAAAAGTGGGCCAAGTAGTTCTTGGAAAAGGCGCCTGGGACCACAAAGTCAATGTTTCCTTATTTCACTGTATCAACTGTGGTCGTTTTGGTTGTGGTTTAAATGTGGATTAAAAATTACGTTCCAAAGAATGGTGGCAACAAGACTTTCCAACACAGCTGTCTATAAAAGTGCATCTAGATATAAAATATAAACAGTATCTGAAGTGAGGTGAAACACAGAGTTACCTGATACTGTCATAACTATTTAGTACATGCACTGTCGGGAATTATGAAAAGGCTTAATATCTTAATCATGTTTTGTGACAGGAAACTGAGGAATATATCTCAATCAATTCAACAAACTGTTTTTGATGAAAATTTAAAGTTATTTTCAAGAAATAAAAAAGATTCCTCTTACCATCTACATATACAACCCCTGGCTGATATCGCAATTTTTTATGGACACCCTCTGCTAGACCCTGGTGGATAAATGAAATGAAGTAGCAGGAAGGTTAGGGAATTAATATTTTAAATTTGAATTTGATGTCTCATCTCAACATGTTTGCTATGAATCAGTAAGGCTCTTCATCCTGGGGGGGGGGGGGGTGGGGGTGGGAGGGGGGGTTCAGTGAGTGATTGCAGGAAAGTGTTTCTAATGATGAAAGAAATCATATTTTCTTCTTCTTCAAGTATTAATTGCTCACACAGCACATCATAAAACTTACTGAAAGCAGGTTTAGTTCTAATAAAAAGGGGGGGGGGGGGGGAGGGGATATGACTTAAGTTAGACAATTTGTTTTTTATCAGGTTGCTACAGGTCAAAACCAAATGTGAAAGGTTACAGAATTTTGAGGAGTTGATAAAGTAGAACATTATTTATGGATTGAATTACCTCCTTCACGAGATGAAGCATTGTACACGAGCTGTGTCCACCAGAGAAAGCTATCAGAACCTGATGGAAATAAGAATTAAACGTAACACGAAAAGCAGTTTACCTAGGTGGATCCAGTATCACTTAATATTAGTTTTTCCATCTCACTTATTGAAGATATCTCAAATTAATACTGTAGAACATGGGTGAGACAATATTTCACGTTTCATTATTAACTCTCACACGACAATATTTGTTCATGTTTGTAACAGTTGACGGTGGAACAGTACATCGACTCTGTACCGCAACAATATCAACATTATTATTCAGTTAACGAGGAAAACCACAAGTTTGTTTAAACAAAGTACTTTGCATGTCTGTGGTCAAGATGCTGGCTGCTGCAATGAAGGCATCAAACAGCTTTACATTACATCATGTTACCATTCCTCTAAAATAAAAATAAAATGTTCTGATCAAATTTCCAACAGTTGATTTTAACATAAACCCAAGATGACCTTACCAACATTAGAACCAAAGTGTCTGGTGGAATGTGATGATAGGAATTACTTTAATGTTTTCAGTTTCATATGCACCAAACTGGAAAGGAATTTTCATACACTTTATCAGTAAAATATAATATTTACTATTCCGGATGAAGCAAATGTTTCTCTTAGGAATTTTACTAAATTCACTGGGAAACCATAAAAATTCGAAGTTGGTTAACTCACCTTTTCTCCATTTCTTACTGCTTTGGACTTTCCAAAGGTTGCTCTAAATCTATGTGTAAAATAGACTAGAAAACAGTTTCTGTGAAGAGATGGAAACAATAAAATATTATTCCCAGATCAAATTTTCCTAATTAAGATTGTGTCAATGTTGAAGAGTTTCCATCTACAAGGGAGTACCTCTGTCGCTGGATAATATACTTAACTCATCCATTAATATTACTTGAAACTTACTGGCATAGATTAGAAAAGAGGATTGTAATAGAATATTAATTATATGTTAATATTAAACTCTGTAATCTTGAATGAGATAGGTCTAGAACATTTTTGAAAATAATTCTTTGATTTTTTTTCAAATGGATATGTCATGTTTCACCACCACTTCAGGCCATTGATACATCTACTACTCCAATGCAATTGGTCGGTAAATCTGACAATACAGAACCGCTGTGGCTCAAATTTGATGATATGGTTGCCTCTGACTGTCACATAGATGCCATTTTGAATGTCATGAGAACAACTAAGTTAGTCATTTTCATCTGAATAAGTACTTTACTTTCACCAAAAAAAAAAACAGAAAAACAAAAGGAAACTAAATTGATCAAGCATCAAGGCATCACTCATTTTGCTCACTAGCAAGTCTCTAAATGATGTTGACCAGTATTTTACACAAAAGGCAAATTTATTTGAATGCAATAACAGTACACAAAGTTTCACTAGGAAAGATGGAAACACATAAAAGTTGAATTATGTATATATTATTTGTAACAAATAAAGGCATGTAAACAATTGTTGCTTTTCTTATTTTTACTCTACCTGACAAATTTGCTCACCTGCAAAATGGATCATGTAAACGAGCAACTACTGTGGCTGGCTCTTGGCACTTCATACATGATTTACCAACACTGCAAAAACAAAATTGGAAATTTATTATTAGTATTTATTGAGCTTTTTGCAGTGACACATGCTGACAAAGAGCACATTGAGTTAGTAGCATTACCAGAGAGGTTGTGACCTCTATGGAGAAATATATAGGATTGGAAAATGCCTACATATGTATAATTTTCTAATCATGTGGTTCATAGGAGTTTCCCAGTACCAACCTTTTATATGTGGGCAACAAGAATTACAATCATATAGCCTATTCTAGAGATGCCTGTGCAATGTGTAGAATGATACCTATTGAAATAATGGCCAGCAAGGTAGCAACAATAATACTGCTTAACTTCACTGCAAATATTAGAATCAGTTAGACTAGGGCAGTAGGGCCTATTCATGTATGAACTATGATTGCAAACCAACCAGGCTTGGCTCATAACTAAGCTTAGGCTGGGCCTTTAATAGTTGTTTTCTTATTTCTATGCTGTTTAATTGGCCTAACATTTTAACTTTAGCCATATGGACCTAACTTAGAAATAGTAAGTGACTAACACTGTTTCGCGTAACTAGCCTAAATTAGGCTTATATGCAGACAGGACGGCAAACTACGTAAGGCTAGATGGATTCGTATTTACCGTACATAACTAACTGTCCAACCTTTTTATGATTGATAGATATGGATACCTGAGACGGCAATCTTCCTTCGGAATAACGTCGTTCTGACTGGTTATCTGGCACATATTGATAATTGTTAAACGATAGACAAATAATTAACGTAGACGTTACACTTCTTGTAACAGTACTAACACTAACATTATTAGTAACAAGTAACACTAACAGATTTTGTGTACTTACAGCATGATGTAAGTATTGCGCAACCTACATCAACATTTGTTGCAGTTGTGACCAGATGAACAAGTTTACGGACTAACTTTCTGCTGCCACAATACAAACTAAAATAAGAAAGGTGATGGAATAATAATTGTTCTATTCCATGAAAATAGAAGCGTAGTAAAGCTTATTTTGGTAGAAGAAAGTATGGAAAGGCAATCAACAACATGTCCCCATTTATAGAACTCTATTAAAGGCTTTACACAGAAGCCTCTCCCATAGTATGACAACTTAAAATTTGTAACTTTTCACGTTTACAGATGTCAAATTTACAAAGGACGCCATACATATTTGTTGACTTCTGTTTGCTATCGATTAATCTGTGTGATCAGAAAAAAAAAGTTAATTGGTGGGATCCAAAATTTGAATGTTGAGTCCATTTTTCCACAATCTGTTCTTTTGCTCAGAAGTACTATCGAAGGGGACGATACATGAAAGCAATCTACTTTTTTTAATTATGTCAATTGCAACAAGGAGCTACAGTGCTCCGGTGCAGCAACTGAAATTGGGCCTAGTTTGGGCCCATATTTAAAGAAGCCCAGCCATGCATGATTGGGTTAGCAATATTTGATGTTTTGCTCTAGCTTTTAGATGTCCGGATAGTGCTTTCTCAGTCTTACTGGACTGTTCATCTTAATACAATGTTTAGTTAGCAGGAAAGCAGGTGAAAGAAAGTACCCCGTCTGGATTTTTAGATGATAAAACAATGGGCATGTAGGGTCCGTTTGGTTTAGTGAATGCACGGTCGGCTTCATCGGATGGGGTTTTGTGTTTCGGTTCTCAGTACGTTTACCGGGCGAGGTAACGTCATGTACCGTCCTTGCTACTCCGATGGCAATTGGGCATCAAATGGGTTGCAATTATGGTGTCAAAAACCGTGGCACCACCACACTGCACTAAAAGTCATTAGTGTATGCTCTAATTATGAATCAATGTACCTCACTAAATTTGATCAACACTGGCAGCTTTGTGGAGGATATATATACGATTTTCATTTATATATATATATAGTGTGTGATGCCGTTGGCCATCATATATGTCGCCCTCTATTTGTCGTAGGCTACATTACGTAATAATTACAGGTCACGTGATGTCTGCTCACCAGCTCAGCTGAAGCAGACCTCAAGACTTGTGACCAGTCTTCGCTACCGATCTGAATCGTTTGGTTCGGTAGTAGCCCTGGCTCCGATCATTGTGGTCGTACTTGTATCTGTCTTGTATTCGTCTTTTATACACTTTTGTACGTATCGTTATAGGACTCTACTTCGGTATTGAGACCTCGTTTGTGACCATTATCGTTAAGTGCATGTTTTCTACATATTATTGAGGGCTTCGTGCCGATGTATTGTTTGTACCGTGGCTGGTTATAGTAATAGATTGCGAAATCTACACAGCGCTTGTTCTTTACTCGTTTATCTATGTGTTATATCTTTAGCATGTAATAGCGAGATTTAAGGCTCGTCGTTACTAACATACAACCATCCAAGCCGTATTTGTTTCCATACCACCACCAGTCCTCAGCAGGGAATATTTGGACGCCCCAGAATCTTAGACTGAGTTAGCGTTACAATAAATATATATATATAAATTATATATATAAAGTATATATATAATTATATATATATATATCGAAATCGTAATGAATTGGAAAATCAAGAACAGTGAAAAAACTTCCAGCCTCCACTAGGGTTCGAACCCGGGCCTCCCGCTTTATATGCTGACACCCTAATATATATAACTGTATATAACCAGGAGCCGGCGAACAAAACCTCCCTCTCAGTAGAACTATGCGTAGCTATTATCATTTCATAATCGGTGAAAATAACACAGATGACTTATAATGACAACACGAGCGTATGGTAGGCCTATAGCATGTAGGTAGCCCAAGTTAGCAATCAGTTCTGCAGGACATCAGCATATGTTATCGAAAACTTTATTGTGAATTTGCGATTTAATCTTCCATGATCTTCACAATCCCAGTCCCAGCCTCGTCGCCAGACATTTCAATCTTGGGGTGGGGGCACAGCACTTAGTTAGGGGGCACCATGGGCGGCGATCCTGGGGGGGAAGGGGGGATATATCCCCCCCATGAAAATGGGTGGAGGGGATGTAATACACCATATCCCCCCCACCAAATGCCAGGGATAAGAATATGTTCATGCCTACATTTATGCATCATCAAGAATGTACGGCTCTTTTTTAGCTTCATTTCTCGCCTACCATAAACGCAGTGCGATCTTTTCAAATAAAGCGTCTTTATATAGCAAGTATATTTGACTGTATGCTTCATTGGCCCTATAACAACAAAATGTATTATTGCGCCCACGGTATTGATATAGTACATATATGCACCCTCATGGTATTCATATAGGCCCTATGGTAGGCCTACACACGTACCTGTTCCCTCGAACAGCTGAGAATCTCATGTTACCAGGGTAATGCTTAATACACGTTTCACCTGGATGCCCTAGCAATTAATGTAATTGTGTAATTGTGTATTGCATGTGTATAGGCCTGTAACAGCCTGCATGAGGCCATTTTCTTCATCGAATAATATAAAAGAGCTCTCGAACATTCTAACGTAGCGCCTGAAACAAGATTGACAGGGGCAATTTCCCAAAATAACACCCGAAATTAAAAAGAAAGTATTTTGGATCCTGATTATGAGAAGTTTCGGACATGATATCCCTATTATAAAGTTGGGTATATGCCGCTTGGAAACCTCGGGAAGTGCCGTTTCCGGCCATCTAGAGGGTTTGTAAATCCCAACATTTTCTTGTACGCTTCGCGCCAACTCATGGTGGCGCTACGCTTAGATAGTCGACAAGGTCATATCCTCCCACTCGGAAGTACGGATCGCCGCCCATGGGGGGCACAATGTTTATTTTTGAATTCCGTCCTGGGGGAGGGATCCGAGGGGAGGGGCGTACCGCTTAGATTAATTAAGGATTCTTGGACGCAATCTGGTACTATATTTTGCGTCTTGAAGTAACTTTATGTTCAAGAATTTTCGGGCTTAGTCTGTCCGATAGTTTTTATATTTTTAATTGAGACGGATAAAAAAGTTATACAAAATATGGCAATTAAAGCTTTTGCTCTGATAATGTTTTTAAATAAGAGTGTTGAATTTAAAATTATGCAGGTTGTAGGGAGGTTTAAGTACTAGCCATTTACACCGGGCCTCTGTGACCTTGTTAGTGAGAAAACAAGTGAGTGTGATGGTCGGTGGAAAGAAGTTTCACTGATGAACATAATAAGTTTCGTCCTTTCTTATTTGAGTTTTCTTTTAACACTACAAATCGCATCTGGGGGCACGATTTTTAGGATTTTAGGAGGGCACGTTTCCACCCAACCCCCCCCCCCCCAACCCCGACCACCCCTTGGCGACGCCACTGCCCAGTCCCCACATATGCCCATAACTCTTCCCACATCCCTCCAACTCTATTTTTATAGGTGTTGTTTCCTCCTACAATAATTTGTGTTATTGCTTTGTAGTGTAACAGTAGTTGTAGCACCAGTCTTATCGTGTTCATTCGGTTAGCCAATTTCATTTTGATAATTATCTACATCCAGCTTTATGGAAATTATCAATGAGGCGTCATATTGGCAAGGGTACTGTACTAAAGTGATGCTAAAACGATAATATGTACCGAACACACTAAAAGCTGACTTTGCATTCAGTGAATGGCAAAAGGCCAACTATAACCACTAACTTGAACAAAAATGAATAATCATATCGCGAAACGGCATTTCATTGGTGCACGATCACCGACTCTTTCATCATCTGAAGGGTGTTACACACGTGTTACTATACTTTGTGTTTACAAATATTTCCCGCCAGATGGTACATGCACTCTGTGTACTGTTCTGTACTTTATTATATACAAGTTGTGTTGTAACATGTGGTTCAGTCTACATACTATCTTGCCTTAGCCAAACGGGTGTCAAACTTAACTACGAACCGAATTCTTTTGACGAATTTATATCATTTCATGGAAACAAACTCGAGCCAAGCCTCTTGAATATCTGGGCAACGACTTGACAATAAAATTAATAGCGAAGTTTGTGAACTAGTGGAGTCCGACAGTTGTAAACGTGTTACTATCAGAACCATTTTGAGTCGGAGACAGTCATTGCTTCCAACGTAAGTTGTATCAGTTACTTAGTACATTGTCCGAACAGTCAAGTGTTCAAGATATTTTTCCACCGTCATTATAACAATCAATTGTCACAAACATGGAAACAAAAGTCATTAAGCCGTCGGAAAATGGAAACAACGACGATAAAGTCAGTAATAACAGTACCAGCACCGGTTCCGGGGTAGGTCTGAAAAGGGAGCTTGGACTTTTTAACTCGGTAACACTCATCGTTGGCTGTATTATTGGGTCAGGAATATTTCTGAGTCCCAAGAGTGTGATAACGAACACTGGTTCAGTCGGCTTATCACTGGTTGTTTGGTCCCTATCTGGTGTCTTTTCCCTTGTTGGGGCACTATGCTTTGCAGAACTTGGAACAACAATACCCAAATCAGGTGGAGAATATTCGTACCTGATGGCAGCTTTTGGGCCATTTCCAGCATTCCTTCTCCTGTGGGTCACCCTAATCATCATCAACCCTACTGGGCAAACCATTGTTGCTCTGACATTTGCTGAGTATGTCATACAACCATTTTTCACCATAGCAGATTGCCCTGCACCGGATTCGGTTATACGCATAATTGCTGTCTTATGTCTTGGTAAGTTTATGAGCCCAACACAGGCCTAACTTAATTAAGTAATAATAGTAGTACTGTGTAGCCTAATTAGGCTACATGTACTACTATTATTACTAACTCCAGTCCAGGTGTAGACTCCTTCAGTCCTTGTTACTAGTACTACAAGTACAACTACTAATAGTACTTGTACTTTGTAGCATAATTAATGGCAAGGACTAAATACTAGTTCTAGGCTGGTTCAGAGCTGGACCCTAACAGTTTGATGGGGAGGGGGTTGACACATAGGCAGCAATTATTTTTCACAACAAAGATTTTTATGTGGACTGATGGAAACTTCAGTTTTCAATACCACTGACTCCTGACTCTTGTCCCCTCCCTTCTCCCACCCACTCCCACTAGGCCCTAGTCCCAATCTGACACAAAGGCAAGGGACAATGCGGGATTTAGTAATTGAGTACTTTCAAACTACAAATATCCCAGCAGACTGTCACTAGTTTAATTACCAGTTCAGTTGCATCTCTCACCCACTCCCACCCCCACAAGTGTAACTGTAGGTGTTTATTTGCAAGTGATTGTGAAAGTCTCCCTAGACTGGTAGCCAGGAGACACCTGTTTATAGCCGAAGAGAACAAATTAAATGAAGATACAAAATGAAGTTTACTCTAGGCCTACTGAGTACTACTACCAGTACTAGCCTATAGCTTGGGTACTGTATTCTGTTCACGAATCGTGTCGTGCGATCGCTCCTCGCTAAATACAGGCTTGTCTCTATAAAACACAATTGCATGATTGCCCTACCATATGTTTCGCCATCTCTTAACCAGTAAGAAGATGAAACAAAATAATTTGGGCTTCGACTTAACAATCTTGCAGGTACTATATGAGCCTGTATTACGACAATCAGTTAATTAATTACACTATCTCTGTTGTCTTCATGTGCATATGTCACTTTCACGCCGTAATAATCATGTCTCTTTATTTACTTTTTCTTTTAATGTTTAAGCTCCAATTTTTATTGACAACATTTTAAGAATATGTTCACCACGAACAAGAAGCATATTGTGTATGACAGGCATCTTTTCTGAAAGGAGTAGTTAGTTTATTTATTGATTTATTTATTCATTTCATTTCCCCACAAACCTGTCTCCTCATACATCATTAATCTTGCTTTACCATATCCAGAATGAGCTGGTAACTGTTTTAACACCGTTCAGTACTCCCTTAGAGAACGGTCACTACCAGTCAATTATAGTTCTAATTTGTTATGATAACAAAATATGTTACCATAACAATCAACTGACATACTACAACATGTTATCATAACCTAACAATATGTTCACAATGTAAGAGAAACCTTTCCTCATGTGATAGGTTTGTTTCTGAGTACAAGGGTTTTCATATTTTTCACTCAAACTTTGATCAGATGTTCTAAAGACTTTGCAATGCAGTGCAGCTACAGTATGGAGCCTTCATTGATGATATATCCTATAGTATTTATGAAAATTGCTTTAACTGGGTAGAAATGTTTCTTGCTTAATCATTGTGTGTTCTGCATTTTAAAGTGGACTCTCCACTTATATACATTCAACAGTGGCTGGTAAGAAACATGAATACATGATATATTCGAATGTATGTAAATAATTAAATATAATATAATAATATAATATATAATTTAAATATTACTCTAAAATTTGTAATTTCATCAAAGCAAATAAGGAGTACCCTGTTATTCATCTATAAACAGTAGGCAATCCATAAAATTGATAAATTTTGATTTAGGCTCAGTGGAATATCAATATATAACCTGACCTGAAATTATTGAAGGTTTTACCAGATGTTTTGATCAACGAAATAATTTGCAGGTCGTCAGAGACCTGCCAAACCTGTACAAAAATTTCTTACATTTATATACAACAAACTATATTTGTTTATAATTTGCATTTCAATTAGACGATAACTTCTCGTGCGATCAGAATTTTTTTCCCCATCGAAACTGTAAAACACTTTCTGTAAGGCTTGGTTTAAAGGCATTGAAGACTTGCCCCAAACCGCGTGCCGCGCTCTGAAAAAGTTAACTTTCCGTTGCTTGCAAGTCAAGTTTTTCTCTTGTCGCTACAAAATGCAGACAGTAATGAAACGTGATACCTTAATTGTTATCTTTAGTTGGACCTGAGATGTCCATCGCTGTATCGTTTGTACACTGTGCCGTGGGTATTGACCGCAGCTGTATGTACTGACTGTACACTAGTGTCTAATTACCGACGGTAGCAAAGCTGTGTGTGTATTTTCTTGGATCGATGGTGGTGTCTAACACTTCAGTTACACTTCATTCCAAACTACAGTAGGTCAGATTACCGGCATGAGACGTTTCTTTGTGCGCGAGTCTTCACACCCTTTATCCTTGTTCCCCGTTTCATCAACAGTAGTTTCGGGAGAGGAGGGTATTTCTCCTTACTTGTGTTTCTGTCGCCTACCTAGCACCTTGAAAGTAAAACTTGCATATATTTTGACATTTTTACGATACATACATGTACATTTTAGGATACATTAGATACATTCTGACATTTTACGATACACAAGATCTATACATTTTGACATTTTACGTTACATACATGTACATGATTTTACGATACATTCTGACATTTACGATACACAAGATCAATACATTTTGACATTTTACGTTACATACTGTACGTTGTACGGCACATCGATCTACACATTCTAAAGGCATCGCCAACTGTGAATATAATATCAGTTAGGAGTCAACCCTTGGACTAGTATGACTTTTGTCAGAATATTTGTAGTGGATCCTCTCATCTTATAATTTATTTTACCACATCGCTGTTAAGGGTTTATATGCACTTCTTTCAGTGTAAATCAGTCCATTGAAAGGTTACAGTAGCTTGATCATTCTCCACATGTGATAGAATTTCACCAAAATTTTGGCAAAAAATGACTTTTTGTGGCACGGGGTCATGGGATCTTGTCTAATTCAATCAAATTCTGACCAAATATCGGAAGAGGCTGATAACAGATTCCTTTTGTATTTTTTTTTTTTGTATTTGATGAAATATTTCAGTTAAATACTATATCAATATATACTCAACAGGTTTTAATGAGAAAGTCTGAAAAAAAAATCGCATGTGACTATAGATGTATCTTTCAGTACTCTGTCTCCATTTTACTGAACAGTGCCAAACTTTAATTTTAGCCATTTCATGAACAGTTTGTATTTACCATGGAGGTAAAAATCTGTTTGTACCTCCATGGTATTACACACTAAATCTATTGTAACAGGGTCCCGATACAGTCTCCACTGTTGGCTATTGGTGGCATCAACTGTACTGTACAGCTGTACTGTACTGCCATACATGTGCTGTGCTGTATAATAGTGCTATGGCCTAACCCGTCTATTGTGTGTGTGTGTTATGCACCAGTGGTCATCAATAAACTGCTTTATTGCCAGGTTGCTAATTACTCTTAGTCTGTTACTTCCTCCATGCTTCCTCATAGTTATTAGATTTTGAATGTGCATGGTACCTAGTTTATAGTTTCTTCATTCAAGTTTAAGTTTGTACAGGATCCATAGGCAGTGGGCATTGTTGAGGAAATAAACAAGCTGGTGGGTGGGGGGAGGGGGTGGGGAGTTTTGGTGGGAGGGGGTGTACAGTATATACAATCACTTTCCTAGTATTTTTGACTTCAATTCATGCACACTGGTTGTGATACTTTTGTCCTGAATTCAAGCTTGCTGTACATATTATTTCACAGGATGGAATGATATAAACAATCAGAGATCAAGTTACTGTATGCAGCTGCTTTTCTAGATACATTCTTTCACAGATTTTGAGTTATCTACACAAAATATTTCTAACTTTCTGTCAATGTTAGATATACGATAAATACAGTGATCTTCACTCACCTCCCTACAGTACAGTATATATATATATATATATATATATATATATAGATATAGATTATATATATATGTACACTGTACTGTTTATACCAGCTGTACAATATACATGTACAGTAATGAATGCATGTGCATCCCTGTTAGTTCTGTGTAGATTTACTCTGTTGCTGTGAAAGTGCCATCTGCCATGGCATACAATTTAGTATATTCAGTCCACAATATTGACCTGTCCAAAATGCACTGATTGCTAGTACATAATTGGTGAAGACGAATCAGCATTTGGTACAACTATAAATGGACATCTAGTATTGAACAATTGATTACTGGTTTATTGGAAGCTAATTGCAGCATCACACTTTAGACTATTTGACATATTCATAAAATTCATAAAATACTACAACCACTATGCATGCAAGCAGAGTGAGTGACATCTCCAGACATTTGTTAAGTGATGAGGGCCTGAATTAATGGAGCAAGTCAATATGAAAGCCATATTTTGGAGTGAAGGGGGTGGGGGGGGGTACAGAATACAGGTACTTCAAGCTTTGCAATTTTTCTCTTTTCAATTTGTAACTTAATCAGCTTCAAAAGATGACCTTGGAAGTAAATTAAAGTCATTGATGTATGTTTCTTTGGTCCTAGCTTTCTTTTGGGGTGGGATATGATCCCTGTCCTCCCCACCCCTTCCCCACCCCTTCCCTACCCCTTCCCCGTATAGCGCTTACCTTTGTGTGTACAAAATATGTTTTGCAGGTTCTCTACGGTTTAATTGCAGAGCTTGTACTTTCTCTCGTTGAGGAGACTTGCTTTTGGGCATAATACATAAATAATAGCAAACGTAATTAACCTTATTCAAATGTTGTTTTGAATGTATGGTACGCAATACTAATCTACATTGATTGATTTTCTTGATTTTTTTTTTATGATTCAGTAAAACAGTCTGTCTTCATGTTCTACATTACAGCTTGACAAAGTCTGTGGGTTTTCTTTCTCTTTCTGTTGTAACCCATTTCAACTTTATGCTGTCAAAGCGGATGAAAAATTTTACTCATATTCTGAAGAAGCATATATATGACTATTTCTTTCCTTGAGATATCGTCACTCAACCGGAATCTAAGTCACTTACATGTACAGAACTTTCTTTAAGTGGTAATTTTTGTTTTTCATTACTCGAAGCATCCCTCGAGGCAATTTGTTGCTCTAATTCTTT
The DNA here is from genome assembly GCF_037975245.1 of Apostichopus japonicus. Lineage (NCBI taxonomy): Eukaryota > Metazoa > Echinodermata > Holothuroidea > Aspidochirotida > Stichopodidae > Apostichopus > Apostichopus japonicus. The sequence goes on along the minus strand of NC_092563.1, from coordinate 4,965,971 downwards.
TTTTTCCCTCTAACAATGTAGCATTGAACTGTTCATCTCCAGCCAATCAGAGAAATGCGTAACTGTGACAATAAATGATACAGAACAGAGATATTGACAGCGCAACAAAGAAAAGTCAATAATATTGGAATTTTCATCAAAAATATTTGAGTGTCAAGGCTAAGATTGGCTTTGTTATTACACTTCGACATGGTTTTATAATGTTTACTCAATGTCTTTTCAAGTTACACATGCATATCAAAGCAATATATATTGAGTTAAAGCTTCAGGCAAACATTGAATTGAAGAACATTAAAGGACCTGTATACATGTAACAAAATGACTTCAATTTAATAAAATGTGCAGTAACTTTACATATTAGATTCAAATGTGCAAATCTGATATTCAAGTTTAACTAAGGAAGGCAAAGTTTGATTTACAATACGACTTGTTAGGGCTCCCTTTGAATAATCGGTGAAAAAGCCTTAATAGTGCACACTCCTTACTGGAGGTCAAAGGTTAGCAGAGGGTGAATGCCTAAAATTTCTTTTGAACTCTTTATTCTATAAGTGCTACGGGACAAAGTTTGAGCATGCATTTTACAGTATGTTCTTGTTATGACACTGCAGGTCAAAGGTCAATTGTGCTGTCCAGACCCTGAGAAGACATGGGCCTACAAGTTACTGTATCATAGCTTTGGAATGGAAGCAGATGAATTATCCATGTAGTGGTTTAGGTTCTATTCCCTCACAAGCATAAGCTACTGAGGGATGGTGGCATATTTGCTTCTAATGTACATTTCTTTACTAAACTCTCAGCTGTTGCATCTGTTCTGCAAAGTGCCAATTATTTGAATACCTGATAAATTCTGGTAAGTATTTTAATAGCTCTTCAGAAACACAGAGCAGTGCAGTAGGTCTACGACTTTAATGGTTACCAAATCATAATGTCTGTGCCGTTCTAAACTTTACGTACCAAGGCCATCGAAATTGTTTATTAGAAACTGTTCATATATCGACAAAATTTCCCTAGCAACATTGATTAAATCCCATTAAATTTGTCAATCAGCAATTTCTCTGCACCACGTATTCCGGACTGATTTTATCCAAGTGGAATCGATAGGCAACTTGAGCGAAGAGCAGACCACTGGAAGAAAACAAGGTTTGATTTGTTCCCTTGGGAGATGTTTGTCTTCGATTAAGGAATAAAGACGTCAATTTAAATCCAGAGTCGTTGTGAATGGATGCGTAGAGTGTCGCTTTCGGCATTTGGGTATTAGTACACGGACCGATCAATTCGTAGACACATTTCTCGATCGTGCGAGGCAATTAGAGTCTAAGTTATATGTACCGTAGCACAAGGGAGTTACATGCTGGAATGGCTTATTTTACTGTACTTTGTAAAGCAAAAGCAAGACCGATGTATCAACAGCCTAGAGGTCTCGAGTATGTTACTGTAGCTACATTACCACTTTAACACTGGTGTGGGGGTGGGGGATTGGGGGTGGGGAAGAAGAGTAGAATTGAATGCTGTATTTCTATATATACATACACTATTTATGTACAGTTTTTATACATGTATATATATATGTATTTAATGGGTGAAGGAGGTTAGGTTCATTTTTCGTAAATTAACCTACTGTAACATACAGGGTTCGGTAACAATTAATACCTAAAGGCTAGCAGAGAATTTACAGAATAGGGCCATATGTGACTGTCAGAACAGTTAGTGCAACGTCCTAACAAACAAAGCTGCATAATATTGATCTGTTGCACAGGTTTATACTGTGCTCTTCTAGAAATTCCTTCTGGAAGCAGATATTCAAGCTGCAGGCGAAAAGAGCTGTTAAAATACATGAAGACACCAGAAGAAGAGAGAGAGAGAGAGAGACATCATCCAATATACAGCCTGGGAACAAACGAACAAACAAACAATTTTTCGCTTTGATGAGATGAGATATGCAATTACATGACCTTACGAAAGTGCTGAGCGTGGAAGGTCACAGTGCTTGTTTTAAAACAAGTCAATCGGCAAGTTATTGTACTACGGTACGTCTTCCGCCTTTAGACTTGCCGCAGGTCTGTGTTTGCATGCAGAGGTGACGAAGGCTAGCGTTAACTGGAGATCTTAGGTGGTGTGTTCCTCCGAGAGGTAACACTACAATCTTGAGGTCTTCCTTATTTTTAAGGTCTTCACATAAGTAGCGAACAACAAAGACACTGACCATCAACAGAGCCAGGAAGCAAACATGTCAAGGGACGCAAAGCTAGAAAATAACCAAGATGAGTTTTAACGCTGTGGTTTAAAGGCATTGAAGACTCGCCCCAAACCGCATGCGGTCATCTGAAAAAGTTAACTTTCCGTTGCTTGCAAGTGACGTTTTGTTTGTATCGCTACAAAATGCAGACAGTACAGTAATAAAACATGATACCTTGTTATCTTCAGCTGGACCTGAGATGTCCATGGCTGTATCGTGTGTACACTGTGCTCAGTGTGCTGTGGGTATTGACTGCAGCTGTATGTACCGACTGTACACTAGCATCTAATTACCGATGGTAGCAAGCTGTGTGTGTGTATTTTCTGGGATCGATGGTGGTGTCTAAAACTTCTGTTACACCTCAATCGAAACTAGGTCAGATTACCAGCATTAGACGTTTCTTTTTGCGCGAGTCTTCACACCCTTTAACCCGGCTTAATGTTATGTAAACTTGAAAAGTCATCTCATGCAGTGTTCAGTCCTGCAATTTATATGTTTGCGCCCACGATTTAGCGACATCATCACTGTTTATCCAAAATCCCACATTACTGTGTCTGTATCATGCACTCAAGAAAAACACGTACGTACGTGAATAAACTGTTGAGTTAACAAAATCGAGTGTTTATTTTATTACTTCCAACCAAGGTCGAGTATGGCTACAAATCCTACACATAATTCCTGATTGGAATATGCTGTAAGTGTTACATTGAATTTGGTATACCAGCAGTCAGCTGTTGGACAATTTTATACTACTAGTACCACCACAGTATTCTGACATTTAGGTGTTATGCTTCAAAGCAAGCATATGGACAGTGCAAATGGTTTTAAATGCTTTTTATCTAAAAAATAGAAAAAAAACTCGTGTTTTCACATATATTCATCATATTGTATCCTATATGCCGCCAGTGTAACTGCTTTGAAGTGTTTCATTACAGCGTAATATAGAAATATTTGTCACACCTCGGTAGAGGATAATGCCTGTCTATATTAATGGCCAAAAATAGAATGTATTTTGCAGCTGCTTAAGAGATACTGCTAATAGCATAAATACAATACAACTCCCACTGGTTTTCTTTCCCGCCAATTAACCAGGCCGCGTGCAATCTAGATGCATAGTCTGTGCATGTTTGGACAAACTTGACAATGAAGAACTAGTACTCTGCTAACTAGTGTGCATATAGGGTAAAAGTTAAGGCATCACACAGGGTTGATCATTCATATAAACTAAAACCTTAAAAGGTTTTGTTAATGTCTGCAATGTCTGTTAATGTTTGCATTAAACTGTAGAATTTGTCAAATTTGAAGAAACTTTCAATTATTGACCGATATTAGGAAACCCTTTGCAGCTCAAATCATGTTCAAGTCAGTTGAGTGCTAATAATGTGTTGAAAATAAGATTAATACCGGAGAGGTACATAAAGCTGATACGGACGGACATGTCCACATTTGAGAATGCAAATTGGATTAACAAAGAAGCATAGAACATTACGCAATGGCGTAATTGTGACGATGATTGTTTGCAATTCACTCTGAGGTCTTTGTACTGCAGTTTGTGCTGTCTTTATACATGTATAGTTACTTCTGTGTCAGTTTATCCAGAAGTGACAGATACCTCGGGTCGCTTCATACCCCCCCCCCAATGTCCACACCACAATATTGATCGCCATGGTGGGGTCAGGAACATTCCCGAAGGAGATCCCGATGGCGGTGTCTGATCTCAAGTACGGGGTCTGATCCCGGGTACGGGGTCTGATCCCGATTCGGGGTATGATCCCCAGTGCAGGGTCCGATCCCGAGGTCCTGTGTGTGGATGGATCAACACTACGATCTTGATCGCCATTGCGTCATCAGATCCTCATTGAGTCAAATGTCAACAAATGTGAACAAGGTTTTCCATTGCCTGTTAATTATAAGGCTCTTGTTAATGTAAATATCAGTCTATACATTTTCCCAAGTGCTAACTAACAGACTAAGGAAACATAGTGTTCGCTATGCAGACTAGCTTTGTCCACGTCTTTGGCTTAGTTTTGCCGCCAGAGATCTTGTGAAGAGGTTTTCAAATGTAAATCAAAAGTAACACACTCCAAAAGTGTATTAAAAGAGACTTCACTTCTGATAATTCTACAGTATATGGCTTTTGGAAAAAGCAACTCTGGCATTTGTTCGCCAGGAAATCATAAAATCATAAACCTTACCCTCATAGTGTCAACTTGTCAGTTTGCTAGCACTCCTTCTAATTATGAGACTTAAAAAAGTTCAAATAGCTTCACCTTTTCAACTTTTGGCAACATGTACTTCTGCAATTAAAAATGTCAAATGAGACAAACTCTCTTCCTTTTGTAGTCTCGTTTTTGTTATTTTTACAGCCAGTGCCTGGATGTGCTTGTCACAGATTTTATGTATCTTCAAAAGCAATTTTCCCGCTTATACGATCATCTCAACGGGGCATTCCAAAGAACTAAAATCCCTTTATTGCTTACTGCTTAACTCGTAGAATACTTCTTAGCGATGGAGACTTACACTTTATTAATGGCCAGGTTCCTTACTAAGTGGAGACTTTCTTGCTGGTGGGCAAGGGGATGAAAATAAACGTGCATTTGAAGAAATCAAAGACTGTAGAAACTTGAAAGGACCACAAATTTGAGCACTTTGCATTTAATACAATCTACAAATTCTGTAACCAATAAACTTGCCATGGATTGATTGCATATGTTAGCTAAGTAGCCAAATTGTTGTAAACACACAATAGTTCACAAGCTGATGCAATGTTGGACAGTGTACTATAGTGTAAGGTATAGAATCAGAGGCTTGCAGCTGTGTTTTCATGATTCTGTGATTGTTTTCATGATTCTGTGATAGATAAACAAATCTTATGCACGTCAAGACTGATGTTTGTGTTATATTTTAGATGTAAACACTGAATTTCCTCCATGGCCAGGCACGCGTACTGTCACCGTATGTACTTTATCTGTGGAAATCCCTAATACTATTGTGAGCAAATACAACTCACTTGTATTTGTAACTTGCACAGCTCTAGGATGACTAAAGGCACAAAATTAATTTGGATTTAAAAAAAAAAAATTAGAATAGTAATTTCTATACTACTTTATTTTATTCGTTGAGATATCTGAGACTCATCAATTGAAGTGGCTGGACTACTTAGTCTAACACACAGAATGTTACTCCACCACCTAAGGAGAAAAAAAAACAGAGAGAAAGGATCTTTCTGCATGCAGGCATGGTACTGCTACACCACTGAACCTTTGGTTCGACTCACGAGTGCCATTTGCCCCACTCCACCCCCTTCCCCCAAATCTCAAACCCTGTATACTGTAAATATAATCACATTGTATTAACCACCTTGTCCATTAGTAGTAAATGTAGAAATACATGTAGGTATAGATGTAGGTATGCTTTACTTTCAGTCATCACACCAGCTTGTCTTTTTAATCTCTAATTGTGCATCACAGGAAAATGTCAAGAGGTCTTAATGTTCGTCTCTACACTTCCCCCAAACTTTAGTTTTTTTTCATGAATTTTATGTTTTATCTAGTCGAATAGCACTACTGTATCCAGCATAGAATCTATTAAAAGACACTGGTAGATTTATTGGCACAATTTGCTGGATGGTTTGTATGTGGAGTTCTATCAAGGTGCTGTATATACCATACCAGTACACATTGTTTTACTCAAACTGGATTTTTAGAATGTTCACTCATTGTTCTACATGTTCTCATACCTGTATTGTGTCATGGATGGATAAATAAAGCACAGTAAATAATGCAGTCATGAACACATGGCATGTACAGCTTAATACTGTATCATAGGTCTACACGCAAAAGTTTGAAATCCCCATGCTGCCAAGGGGCCTAGCTGCAGGGCCTGTAGGCACCGTGATGCCAAGGGGCCTGGATGCAGGGTCGGCAGGACTGAGTTCCCACTTGATCTTAAAATTCATCTTCTAATTTACCACTTTATAAGTTTAAAATTTAACTGACCTTCAATTTACGGTTTCCTGAAATTTCTTATTCAACAACTTTATATTATTCTCATTTTTTTCCAGCCATTCTTGCATTGGTCAATGCCTGGAGTGTACCGTGGGCCACCAAGGTCCAAGATATCTTCACAATCGCTAAGCTCCTCGCATTGGTCGCTATCATCATAACCGGGTTCATCTATCTCATCAGAGGTAAGTGACGTGTATGTTGAACGCAGATGGACACAGAAAGGTATTTCTTATAAACAGAACTGAATGTGTATCATTTTATCTTTGTCCGGGGATGAGCGGGTGGACTAATGTCGTCATCTTCATTCTGGGTTCTATTTCTCATATCAGTGTTGACTCTTTAATGTGAGATCCGCACAAGGAAACTTGCTGGTAGGTATTGATAAATGAGCACCCTCCCTCACTGGGGAGAAATCAGTTTGCAATGATCCATTTCATTTATTCCTATTAACTGTGTAATCTCTATACGGTACTGTAGGTTTCTACTGTTACATTTGCTGGTATTATAGTTGTAACTAAACATGAGCACTGGTTAACGGGTACAGGATTTACAAAATCAAACACCGACATAGTCACATAGATCCATGTTTTAAGCCGTACGTAAGTCTTAGACTCGTTTCGGTGATGTTATGTTTGTAGTACTGCACTGTACTGTAGAGTAAGGGAATGAATTCCTATTGATGCAACAGTGATCAGAGACATTGTTAACCAAAAAAATTAAATAACAGTGTGTACAACATTGTAGTCAATTAAGTAATAAATTAATTATTGCAGACCTTGCGAGTAAGACACCAAGGTACGGTTTAGTGGCAAGGTACCTAATAAAACCAGTCTGGCAATTACTGTATGCACCAGTCTAGATCCACTGAAATCAAGAATTAACATACTGAGAGACAACACATCACTTTTATTCTGTACGCTCCCCCACAGCCCCCCACCCCCTGCCCCACCCCCTGTTTGCCTGTAAAGTGACCTTTAAAAGAAGATGACTCACCACCTACTGTAGAAATATAGTCTGCTAGGTAAGTCCATTGTACTTTATAAACAGATTGATGAAAGTTATGAATAAAGTTCAAAGGAATGTACAAAAAGGCTAAATAAAACATTAAAATGTGTGAGCCCGGGGAAAACATTTCCTGTTTTGAGATGGGTATCCAGTGTAAAACAAGATGATGGAGATTTCAGACGGTGTATGTTATAAGGTATTCCAAGGGTAGACTATGTGTTCACTATGCTTGACACTCCAGATGGTACAATTGCAAAGTAGGTAGACTGGCAACGGGCTAACCTGCGGGAGACGGCAGTGCTAAAATTGATTTATTGAGAGCATTGTGTTCTAGTAGTTAAAGGCATTGAACACTCGCCCCAAACCGCGTGCCGCTCTCTGAAAAATTTAACTTTCCGTTGCTTTGCAAGTCAAGTTTTCTTCTTGTCCCTACAAAATGCAGACAGTAATGAAACGTGATACCTTGTTCATTTTTATCTAGTCCATCGCTGCTTTGTACACTGTGTTGTGGGTATTGACTGTAGCTGTATGTATTGACTGTACACTAGTGTATACAGTAATTATCGACAGTAGCAAGCTGTGTGTGTATTTTCTTGGATCGATGGTGGTGTCTAACACTTCTGTTACACCTCATTCGAAACTAGGTCAGATTACCGGCATGAGACGACCTTTAAGGCAGTGCATGGACTTGTAATCTAATGATTGCAGGTTCAAGTCCTGGCCAGATCATTAGGTTGTGTCCTTGGGCAAGGCACTTTATCTCCATTGCCTTTCTTCACCCAGGTGTATAAATGGGGCCTAGCGGTGAGATAACGTGCCAGTTGGGCGCTGTTTCGCTGCTGCCATGTGGAGGGATTGTCTGTATGTTTGACAGGTTACCATTGACCCGGGTAATATTGCGATGCGCCTTGAGCACCGTTATCAGTGGAAAATGTCTGCGCTTCATAAATCCTCAATATTATTATATATTAAATATTACTAAAAGGTTCCCAGATGCTCAACTGTCGGCACAGGTGAGGGAGAGTGCGGTCATGGTGAGGAAAAAGGGAAGTGAACTAAACTCTCTAATTATAAGTCGGAGCAGCAATATGGTTGTAACAGTACACATAGCAGATACAGTATTAGTAAATAGTTAGATGGAAGATTTATGCAATGAAATTATGCACGAATTTTACATGTCTTTAAACTCTTTGGTCAGGGTGAGACTAAGTTTTACAATCAAAATTTCAAGATGCTGACTTAGAGGTATTGTTAAAGGGGAATACGCGAAACTTTTCCCCGGTGAGCCAACCAGGTCAGCAGTGATTACCGAGTACACATTAATGATGCTGACTCACAGTTTGATTGATGAATCAACATCAAACTGTATATTCATGGTTGATTTGATTGCAATTGGTTGAGCTGCTTTGGACTGAAGATGTTGCGAACTTCAGGAAAACTCATCATTGACAGGAAGGTTTAAGACAATGCTTTCCTAATCACTTGTTTTAGTTTTCCCCTAATTTTTTTTTTTCTTCTGCATCCCAGTTTGGAATCTATTTATTTTGTCTGTAGCGATGTTTTCATTGGTGGTGTTTACCTTAATAACAGTCAAAACAAAATCTGACTGACGACACACACATTAGATCTGTCTGCTGGTAGAAATTTCTGTTTGGGCAAAAGAAATGTCTGCTTAATTTTTTGGTTGTAGTCTTGGTGAATTGAATGATACCTATCAATAGGGACCATCTTACATGGCCCTTTAATGTCTAATTGTTTTTATTGGTGCACACTGCTTTGCTCTTTCTCTCCCAAGTTGGAAGTGTGTTCTGTACCGTTCTAGGCAATGACACGGCTCGGGGTGGAAAATGAGCCTGGAGGTTGGCAATGCTTTAGTAAATCTTGAGTCATCTTACTTTGAGTAATACTGATAACTAGGAGAAACTAGAGAAATAACTAGGAGTAATACTGATAACTAGGACTATAGTAATAGTGATAACTAGGAACAATTCTAGTGAAATAACTAGGCGTAATACGATAACTAGGGGTAATACTAGAGAAATAAGTAGGAGTTATGTATACTGATAACTAGGAGTAATACTGATAACTAGGAGTAATACTAGAGAAATAACTAGAAGTAATACTGATAACTAGGAGTAATACTAGAGAAATAACTAGGAGTAAAACTGATAACTAGGACTATAGTAATAGTGATAACTAGGAACAATTCTAGTGAAATAACTAGGAGTAATATGATAACTAGGGGTAATACTAGAGAAATAACTAGGAGTTATACTGATAACTAGGAGTAATACTAGAGAAATAACTAGGAGTAAAACTGATAACTAGGACTATAGTAATAGTGATAACTAGGAACAATTCTAGTGAAATAACTAGGAGTAATACTGAAAATTAGGAGTAATACTAGAGAAATAACTAGGAGTAATACTGATAACTAGGAGTAATACTAGAGAAATAACTAGGAGTAAAACTGATATCCTTTAGAAAGGGTTTAATGGAGACAAGATTTTATTTGAGTGTCCCACACACCATGAACAATAAGAATCAATCCAACCCCACCACCTTGCAATGAACCCTCTCTCCAGTTGATCAGGAAACCGATTGTACCATGGTAGTGTTCGTATCGCCATGATAACATACATACAGTCTAATTCAGTTTACTAGATGCTATAGGAGTGTACAGTACACACACTGTGCAGTAGTAACTGGAATAAGTTATCAATGTCACAGTCTGGAAGTACCGAACATGAACCCTGGGAGAGCACAAGCTGCAAGTATTTATTTTCTGTATGTAGCATGATAAGTTTTAGTGTGTTCATGATTTATCTTTCATTTCTGCACATGCGTTCTCGTAAATTATTAACAGCCCATGCATCTCTCCAGCCTGTACATTTATACAGCTTTGCTATCCTGTAGGGCTGTTTGAGATTGTACAGTAGATAAGATGGGGTGTCCTATACCGTTTTGCCGCCATGTCACCACCGTCCCTACATAAATTCTGCAATTTTCCGGGGGCTTATGTCGAGATGGTTTATAATATATCACATAGTAATAACAATTTCGCCATGCTTCAAAGATATTTTACACAAAGGATGTGATTTACGGTATAAACTACCTACAGCTATCTCCACCACATAAACAGTACTGTATATCATGATTATTTATGTAAAATAGTTCCCATATAGTAAATTATAGAAAGTGACCTTTGCATTGTCTTTGCATTGTCTGTCAACCTCTTGCGACATTTCACAGATTTTGTGGTGATGTGATTTTAACAAGTAAAAAAACAATACATTCTCTGGCTTCTAAGTTCTAACTACCTGTAGCATAATTAAATTTTACTAGAACTGGTTATGAACCACTGGGGGTGTCATCATTCTTGTCTCAATAATTAATGAACCTTTTTTAGGTGAGGTGAGGGGGGGGGGAGAAGGGGGAGTAACTTTTCCTTTCACATGATGCTATAGAGATATTCGCCCGACACATTTATATCACTTATTGTATATATACAAATCACATGCAAACTGAAATGGCAACTGACAGGAAATTTCCATTGTGTTTGATTTATATTCCTTTATTTTTTTATTTTTTTTTCACAAATAAATCATTCAAGGAAAGCTCTGAAACAGTTGTTGCATCAATTACATGTCTATTTTATTTATTTTTTGCTTTGTCAGTTGCATAACAGGTTACAATTGTCTCATCGGACATCCTGGAATTTAATTGAAAATTAAACATTTGTTCTCCTTTTCTTATTGTTGTTTCATTTTCTTTCGCAGGAGAAACTACAAATTTCCAAAATTCGTTTGAGGGGAGTGAGTCTGGAGAAAAGATCGCTCTTGCATTCTATGGAGGACTATTCTCGTATGCGGGATGGTGAGTGTTGATATTAGCTCAGTTAGGGTTTATCAGTGTATGAACACGTATAGGTTGAAGGGATTTTTATCATTTGTCTAGTATCTAGATCTAGTATTCCATACTGCTCTTTGGGAGAAATGAAAGGGCCTATTAGCCAGCAATTGTTAAAGGCATTGAAGGCTCGCCCCACACCGCGTGCGGCCATCTGAAAAAGTTAACTTTCTGTTGCTTGCAAGTGACGTTTTGTTTGTGTCGCTACAAAATGCAGACAGTAATGAAACGTGATACCTAGTTATCTTTAGCTGGACCTGAGATGTCCATCGCTGTACCGTTTGTACACTGTGCTGTGGGTATTGACCGCAGCTGTATGTACTGACTGTACACTAGTGTCTAAATGAGTATTTTCTGGGATCGATGGTGGTGTCTAACACTTCTGTTACACCTCATTCGAAACTAGGTCAGATTACCGGCATTAGACGTTTCTTTTTGCGGGAGTCTTCACACCCTTTAAGAAGTAACTATACATCTCTGCAGAAAGTACCACGGGGGGTTAATTTTTTCACTAATTTGGCTAAGAGTAAATAGAACGTGATATGAGCAAGTATTTTAACGAAAAATGAGATTGCGGAGGTGTAGGTCATACTGTACATGATATGAGCAAGTATTCACATGGTTCTATTTTCCGTCTGGATCGACATGCCTTTATCTTCTATCTATTTTAAACAGGAATTACCTGAATTACTTGACAGAGGAGGTTAAAAATCCCTACAGGTAAGATAAGATACTATATGTCACTTTTGAGAATATCGTAATACAAGTGAAGAGGTCGAAACAAATCTGATCCGATACAAAAATTTCAAACCATAAATACTGTCCATGTTGTGTTTCGTCAGAAATCTTAATTCATGCAAAGTAACAACTCACGTTGTTCGAAATGCAAATCATGCTAACGTGATGAATTTAACTTGAAACGGTGAAATGGCATTGCAAGAAAGACAACGTCTTTACAGTAACTATGTTGATGCCAGCAAGTCTGCAGTACTGTAGGGAAAATGTATTTGGTTAGTATAGAAGTGCATCTAGCAGACAGCAGATAGTTCTGTTAGATGTATCTGTAGAACAATGGGAATGTTTGCATCTGTGGACTATGCTTATGTAAACCCTGAACCCCTTTCATCTGAATTCCATACCACCACCTGGCCAACTTCTATTTGAGTTATATTCTGTTCTTGTTGCAGCTAGAGATTAGCTCTGTCTGTCAGACGAAGAAAAAAACCCAAATGTATTATGCCTCCGTTCCTATCTGCAAAATCCAGTCAACTTGTTTAGCTTCATCCGAGTTTGATAATACATAGTCAACAGTCTAATTGTCAATTAAACATTACGATGGTATCATTATAATCAATTTTCTAATCACAAAGTAACGGCATGTGTTTGTCACAGTTGTGTATTTAACAACATACACTGGTACAGTAGTTGTGATAGACTCAGTTATGTTGCTAGGTTGTTGTGAGGAGTGAAAGCCTGCTATGGGCAAGTCTTTATGGTTAGTTGTCATGAGGTAAACACCAACAGCTGCTGCCAACAACCAAATCTCAAGAGTTAAATGCACTTATGACTTGAAAATTCAGTCACTGACAATGATATGACCTGTGAACCAAAAAGTCTCTGAAATTTGTCTGCCCGAGCTATTTGATAAACAGCAAAATATGAAAGTTCCATATCAAGCCATGTGGGATTTTTTCTTGACAATAGGACAAAAGTGTAAGCTGGACTCACGAAAAGGCAGTTCAAGGTCAATATATTGCCTCTGTTGTTGTTGGTCTGTTGTTTGGAATAAGGGAAAGGGATTGGAGCAGTGTTTGTGCAATTCTGACATACTTAAACATGTGCAATGTTTATTGACCAGCACTCTTGACCAGAGTGGTGTAGTTTCTAAACCAATACTCCAAATGAATCATATTGATAAACAGGACAAATAATGCATCCAACAAGAAAAGCAGTAAACATGGCAGAGGAAATTGTGTTGCAAATTGTAGGACGGTACACAGCAACCATGCGATACGAAGGACGTTAATATTCTGTTAACGGGCAACCGTAATTGACAATCTCCCAGCTGAGTTTGCTCTATGGTTTAGTTGATTCTATCTTTCAACTATTTGATTTCATCAAAGGTTTGACCAGGTTCCACAAGAAGAGAGAAAATTTTACTTGAAGAGGGTCAGGAGTCAAAACTGCTCGAAGCAAGGAAAAATGCATGCGTTTAAGTTTACTGAATATTTCTGTCAAATTGTGGAGTAATTCACAAGAGTGGCCCAAAATGCAAAATGGTTCTCTTCTTGTTTCACTGCGGCCATTTTGGCAGTTTCTGTCGAGCCTTTGTGCCGATTGAATTTGCCCATCGATAACAGTTGTCACAGTTTGACTTAAAAATGTCGTACACCACCATCACTACTTGCTTCAGTTAAGTGTTGCAGAGCATACAGTAGCTGGACAGCTTGGAGAGGGCTGCACGTGACATGCTCCTTGACATCAATTTTACTAATTAATCAAACCAAAATGCTACAGATATTGTAGACACACAGGATGTCCCTATATAATTAATCGTCTACAGTGGAGTTAATGTTAAATTTGTAATGAACAATTAACAGTGAGGTCTCTCAATTTGTTTTTTTTCTCTCTTTTTTCTGGTTGATGCTTCAGAACCTTGCCACTTGCTATTGCAATCGCCATTCCTCTCATCACCGTCATCTACATCCTTGCCAACATCGCATACTTTGCCGTCTTGACGGAGGAAGAGCTGATGCAGTCTGATGCTGTTGCCTTGGTAACCATTTATAAAAACTACTTGACTTTTGATAATGACTGCTCCTCATCCTCCCGTAGAGATTTTAAGACAAATGCCAACCGAAAGTCATCTGTTTTCTGCTTCAGCAGTTATTCCATGTTTCTCTAGATACTTTATAAATCGATAGCTCATTGATGTGGTTGCCATTAAGCCATGTTTTATCTAACTTGAGGTTCATTGTGTAACATGTTATTCTCTTAGGGAAAGTTAAGAAAAGAATGGAAGGAAATTGACCCTTCCCCCTACCCCACCCCCCACCCACTCAGCAAATGAAATTTGTTTAATTTATGGCATGTGTTGGGATGAGGGAAGGGTATGTGGGCAGAACAGGGAGGCTCATAAGGATCACGTATAATGAGATCCAGCATACTTAAATCCAGTCCAGCATGATACTTAAATGATCTGCCATCCAGCATACTTAAATCCAGTCCAGCATACTTAAATGATCTGCCATCCAGCATACTTAAATCCAGTCCAGCATGATACTAATTAAATGTGCATAAATGTACTTAAAATGATCTGCAGCCAAACCAGATGGTAGAATCCTTTACTGTAAAGTACTTGATTTTTGCTGGTATTATTTTTTCATAAACAGACAAACTGGCAAAAACTGGCAAATTGGCAAAAAGTACAGTCAACCTCCCAAATGGAAAAGGATACTTTTATAACCGGTATTCTGTGACATACAGTATTAAAATTAAAATTGCAGCAATTCAATATATTCTAGATCCAGTGGTAGAATGAAGAGAGGGAGTGGGGGTGGGGGGTGGGTTACTGACTTGTAGTGACCTGTCGCTGAGGGTGCACAGTTTTAGAGAGGTGACCAGTTTGCTCTGGACACGGTCAAGTGAGATTGGAAGGCTACTAGGTGGTAGGTAATGCAATGTCACTTGTCAGTATTCATACCAGATGGTAAGATTTGGATTTTTTGTAATATGGTATTGTTAAAGGCCGTTGAAGAAATGCATGAACAGTATTTAACAGCTTTAATTCTTTCTTTGTTTGTCTGTACCCTGATGATCAGTTTGCACTTTTACTGGCTGAAATTTTTTAGAAACTTTTTCCGGGACTTTTCAGAAGTCATAACTCTTTCATGCGCGTCGTATGTAACTGGATGCTAAATTATTGTGCAGTTCTGGCAGAAATAATAGTTAAATACTGGGACTAATCAAGAAATAAAATATGAAAGGGAGAAACAACAAAACAAGGTCAATTATACCTGGAGCCCTTCAAGCGAGGTTTCTTTGATGGGGGGGAGGATTTTTTTGGGGGGGAGGAGGGGGAGGGTGGGTGGGTGGGTGGGTGGGTGTGAGAGAGAGAGAGAAAGAGCTGTTGTGAACCCAAACAATGGAAAATATGTATATATATATGGTAGTGGCTACAGTTATACACAGAAAAAAATTAATACATATGCGAAAGAAATTCAAATGTTTTCGTGATTGAACCGCCTATGTAATAAATTGTATGTTAATATAGTGATGTCCCTGCCGATACCAATCGACTTTTGTAGCCCAAATATGCGAAATGAACAAAGGCTATTAACGAAAAGATAAAGGCATGCAGCTAGAACAAGTGTATCTCATTATGCAATCTGGCACTTAACTGGTCGGCAGGCTACCTTCAAAGGTCACGACCCCCAGTTAATCTGGGACTGTTGTTTGAGAAATGATTTCATTATACACCAGGAATCATTGATTTATATTTAGGTCTTAGAACACAGGCAATGTCAGAAGTACTGTGTCAAAATGTGACGGTTTCTCTCGTTTAAGGAATGGCAGGCCCAAAATTTCACAATTTTCAGTCACTTGCTCAAAAAAAAAAAAGAAAGAACAAGGTGCTTAAGAAAAAACTACTGTCTAAAAACTCCAAAGAGTTCCCTCTGGCAAGTTCACGGATTTACACACCAGACAGGCACATTGGTGCAGCCAAATATTAAATATATCAAATATAATGATAATTAGCAGCCTTACAGCTTACTGTATGTTAGTTATGCAGACTACAGTTCCTGCAATTCTCTTGAACTGACTATTATTTACCAGACTTATGTGTTTTACTTCTTGACGTCTACCGGCAGAAATGCGAGTGCCTTTCTTGCATTAAATACTGGTAAACAGGGAAATCCAATCGCAGTTGTGCCTGTCAATAATAATAATAATAGTACACAGTTCTTATAAAGCTCAAATACACACTTAAGTCTCAGTGCGCTGAATAGTCTGAATTGTTTTGAGAACTGGAATAAGTGTTTTCCATTTCAATGTATGACCTCTATAAATTTATAGGGATTTACAAGGAGCATAGCAAATATGACACAATGCTACACAAATGCAAAAATTGTATAACATGTTTGATGGTGAACAGGACCATATCCGTTTCAGGAGGCCTCTGCAGTATGAATATAAACAAACATCAAAACTGCTAAATATATACAGTTTGAACCATAAAGGGTGTGAAGACTCTCGCAAAAAGAAAGTCTGATGCCGGTAATCTGACCTAGTTTTGAATGAGGTGTAACAGAAGTGTAAGGCACCACCGTCGATCCCAGAAAATACACACACAACTTGCTACCGTCGGTAATTAGACACTAGTGTACAGTCAGTGCATACAGCTGCGGTCAATACCTACAGCAAAGTGTACAAACGCTACAGAGATGGACATCTCAGGTCCAGCTTAAGATAACAAGGTATCACGTCAAAAAAAAACACAAAAAAAAACGTCACTTGCAAGCAACAGAAGTTAACTTTTTAAAGATGGCGGCACGCTGTTTGGGGCGAGTCTTCAATGCCTTTAACTCATTCCCTGCATGGTTATGTATGGAAAATAGTATTAAATTAAAGTAGGGAACATACTCTGGTCTCCAGATTATGGTCACTCATCCTTAGGATGGAGGGAATCAATTTAGGCTCGATCCTTAAATATAAGGCATTTTACAGCAAACTCCGACACAAATGTTGAGATTTATAGCAGGTTTTGCTTTCTCCCCCCCCCCCCCACCATTTTTTTTCAGGCTTTGAATCTTGCAGATGATAAACTTAAATACCAAATCTCAAAATTTTGATGCAAACTAAAACAATTGATCATTCCCTATGGTTTCTCAAAAGAGATTTGTAATTTATTTCTCTGTGAAGGGATTTTTGTTTGTTTTCATTTGGATGGAAGATTTCTGAACAAAAATCAACTGGTTTTTAACCTTTGTTGAACCAGCATCGGAAGATATGGTTTGGGAACATGCCACCAAACTTTGTGTTTGAGTTTTGACATTCCAAATGATCATGTGGTCGCTATTTACTTGTCTGAAGTTCAGCGTACCGTTTTACAAGCCAAGGTCGATTGCTACTTATAAGAAATTCAACAGATTGTTGCATGACTAGTCCAAAAACACCAAGTGTTCTTGCCAGTCATAAGAAATTAAAAAATGGCCTGACAATTTTTTCTCTTTTTTTTGTTTGGCTTAAAGCAGCTTTTTGAGGTGATTTTGATAAAATAAGTTTTGATGTTTAATACTGAAATCAATTAGCAATGTTAATCCATATAGCTTGAATATAAGTTTTGTAAGAAATAGCAATGTATTAAAACGTTGAAAAGGGTTAGATTTTTCAAGTTGTGAATCTTCTAAAAATAAATTAGTACTACCAGGGAAAAAAAATTGTGCAGATTGAATCAAATTTCCTGCTCTTTAACATTTGGATTTTAGAATGTCATCTTAGGTTAGTTTACCCAATTGTAACCTTATTTTTTGGTTTTTGGCCAAAATTACTATATGCAATTACCAAAACTCAAAAACAGCTTTATATGAGATTTCTGCGCAGTGAGACCCAGAATCTGTCCTGCACTAAAATTAAAAGTGAACATTCCAGTGCTGAGCTGTTTAATTCAGCATAGTTAATCTGTGGTATGCGAGGTACATCACTGTGTCCTATTTAATATTTGGTGGATATGATCACCACCGTTTATGAATCCTTGAGTGCATAGTTTTAAAGATTTGAAAACCCTCCCATGGCCACAGATTCTCATGCTTGGACAGCCCTTTGCTGTCTATCGCTATGCTATCTATCACTATGGTATCCATCACTATGGTTATAAGGTTTTGAAAATCTTGTGGGTCAGAGGAACTTTGTGCTCGGGCTGCACTTTGATATTTATGGCTATGTTATCTATTACTTCAGTACATATAGCTCTGGTATCTATATAATATCACTATGGTAAAGTATCTATCGCTGACAAGCTGTCAATTTGACTTCTTTATCCACAGACGTTTGCAGTGAAGGCTTATGGCCCTGTAGCCTGGATCATGCCGATCTGTGTTGCTATGTCCACCTTTGGGAGCGTCAATGGAGGATACCTTTCTCTGTCTCGGTGAGACCACATGTGTCTTGATGTACTCCGTACCTAGTTCTAAGCCTCTTTCATACTTTTTGGCATCCATTCTTTTATAACTGACCTACCGCCATGGAAGATGGTTATTTCTTGTACTACAAAGCTATGAAGTGCATTGTGGCAAATGCTGATATTGTCGTAGC